>NW_019417747.1:0-37124 GCF_000390285.2 Anoplophora glabripennis | reverse complement strand
AGAAAAACAAAGAAAGGAAGATATGGAGAGACAATTAAGAAAAGAAGAAGAACAAGAAAAACAAAGAAAGGAAGATATAGGTGAATTAAAACAAGTGATCTTAAGGAATACAGAAGAAATATCTGGTGTTTTGGATAAGAAAATAGAACAAATGAAGAAAGAATTTAAAGAGGAGCAGAAAATATTTCAGGCAGAAATGGAAGAGAAAATTTCAAGAATGGAACAGAAAGTTGCAGAAGGAGTAGAAGATACTAATAAAAAAGAACAGGAATGTAAGAGCAGGGTTGTTCAATTATGGGAAAACATCAGGAGAATAGAGGATAATGCCCAAGAAAAAACTCATGAAATAGGAAGAGAGATGAATGGCTTGGAGCAGCGAATAACCCAAAACAAAACAAGGATAGAAGAAATAGAAACACGAACACGGACAGGACAAGAGGTATATATGAGAAACGAGGAAAACAACATTGACATAGAAAAACTCAAAGAAGAATTAAGAAAAGAAATGGAAAATTGGAAAAATTTACAGGTACAAATGGGACAGAATAGGATAGTAAGTTACACTGGTCAAAATTTGACACATAAATTTGATGGACGGATTAATAAGATACACCCAGTGGTATTCATGAAGATGATAAAACTTAAGCTAAAATACGTAGTAGATATTGATGAAATCAAAGAAATGATTAGAGAAAATATGGAAAGAGAAGGAGCAATATGGTTCGAAGGAAAAGAGCATGAAATCCAAAGTATAGGTGAATTTGAGAGAAAGTTTTTGGCTTATTTTTGGGGAGATTATGCACAGAACAGAGTTAGAGAGAAATTATATTTTGGAAAGTATAATGAGTATAAAAATAATACATTATCACGGTATGCGTTACAGTTATATGCCACAGCAAAATATTTGACACCTCCAATGCCGGAACAAGAAATTGTACTTTATATATCGCGACATTTTAAACATGAAATATCAGAGAGTTTAGCTATACATAATATAACTGACATGGATCAATTGTGTGTATATTTAAATCGCATAGAACAGAATACAAATAACAAATATGCACAACAAAATATTTCTAATCCTACACGTAATATAAATAGACAAACAGAACATAATACACTAGATACGAATTGCAGGCAAAATATTAGTTATACAACACAAGGAAGATACAACAATCCACAAAGAATATCATATAATAATAATAATAGGCAAAATTTTAATCAAGGGGATGTAGTAATAGTAAAAGCTTTACGAGTACCTAATGTGCGACAAGGAAGGTGTGCTAAATTAATCTTACCTTACGAGGGACCATATGTAGTAAATAATTCTAATGGTGTGAATAGTTATGAATTAATAAATCCATGTACAGGAAAGATTCGAGGGGTTTTTCACATCAGNATATGATAATCCGATAGACACAAATTTGGTTTTTGATTTGTTTAAATGAAATTTTCTTTCACCTATAACTACACAATCATTTTTATTCTGAAATGTTGGTGGCAGGGTATTCGGTATATCGATTTTAAGATCAGGTAAATCGAAAATACTTGCCTGGTACGACATTTCAAAATAAACTAAAAATAATGCTCAATTGAAAGTCATTGTAGTTTGGGAGGGTAAAGCGTGGGAGAGTGGATTAGAACTCTCCGTCTTCTGATTGGCTGGGCCAAAAAAAAGTGGTGGGGGGTAAAATGGGATGGGGGGGGTGGATTAGAACTCTCCAACATACTCTACTTGTGATAGCCCCAGGGCGTCGGGCACACTTTTCAATGTCAGAATCGACATCCCCGACCCCAAAAACCCCCGGGTGGGGATTTAGAAGGCAATTACTCAGCTATTCGATATTTTACAGAATGACCCCTCTTGCCCCCCTGGGGGGGCCCAGGGCCGTCGGGCATATTTTTCAGGGTCAGATTCGGAATCTCCGACCCCGAAAACCCGTGCACACAAATTTCTACAACTTTTAGTCAATTTTTACCATTTTTAGAAAAATTGATGCATTCCAAGATGCACTTTATGCACCCGCAATGCAGTTTCTATCCAGCCCCAAAGTGTAATAGATAGACTTTTTTCCTGATATTTTTCCGAAGACAATGCCGAAAACCGCAACTCGATCGGTTCATCAGAAAAAAAATTCCGTATTCTGGGTGATTTTGGTCTAACTTGCCTGGACTATGCTAGTAATGCACTGTTAACAATAACTGCGGTGTTCCATATGCCCGTACCCTTATTTGTACTATGGTCAAGAGAGACAGGAATTTAATAGAAGAGTCGTCATCTGGTAGTTTTATTCCTAAATTTGACTGGTTGTCAACTATATTATTAGTCCAAGCATTCTGTCACGGATTAACGTTAAATTTGCAGAAATTATTACCTGGACAAAAAAAATATGACCGTATAGAAAATTAAATTTTAAATTGAGTTTCTTATTCTTTAAACTCGATCCAAAATGGCGAACATGGTTAAAAAAAATCGCAAAGTTGCAAAAAACGGTTTTTCTAAAATAACTAAAAAAAATATAGCACCTATTGAAAAATTTTAAATGAGAAAGTTGTAGGTTTTAAAAAGATCTATCGACTGATTTTTTGTAAGTATCGATTGCTTTGTTACTTTTCGAGATATATCGAAAAAACCGTTAAAAATCTTCTCTTTTCTCTTCTTCTATAACTCGTTACATTTACGTTCCCATATTTGCTATTTACTGCAAGCATAGCCCGCGGCAAGCCAAAAAAGTACATTTTTGAAAAATTTAAAAGTATTAATTATTTTTCGAGATATATCGATTTTTTGAAAAAAAGGCGCTCTCGAAAATTGGCTAGATCTTCTCAGCGGATAGCCCTACAGTAACGATTTTCGGTTTATTTTCTTCGTAAAGAGTTATAATACCATGCTGTTAAAAAATGTTTACGATTTTATTAATTTTAAGGATCAAAAAATGACTAAAAAAGTTGCACTTTTTTTGGGTATGTTTTTTTAAATAAATATTTCAATTTTTATTTTATGAAAATGGAGGTTAATATTGAATACTTAAATTTAAAAAAAAAATAGGATATGTTTACTTGATTTTTAGTATTAGTAATTGAGTAATAAATTGAAGCGTGCAAGCGCTAAGTGCGTCAGCTGGAGCGGACGGAGAAGTAGGGGAAAGCGGCGCGCGCTCGCTTTGAAACCAGATGACGTGCAGTCTAAAAGACTAGCGCTTGCAAAATCTTTGATATCTCAGCTTCTAGACCACGTAGAAAAAATCTTTTGTACTTAATCTGGAGTAGCTAAACACAAATATTATAGTCATTTTCGCCTTAGAAGCAAAATATAGACGACGAACAAGAAAATGAATCAAAAGACAATCCGATAAAGAAAAGAAGAATTTCATTGGATAAATAATTTTATCTATACAGGATACTTGTTAGTTTTCATTGTAATAATTTTATAGATATTTTATACATAGTGTATAATTATTAAATATTTTTGTAAATAAATTAAATTCTTTAAACTTATTTTACACCAAAATTAATTAATTATTGAAATGATGAAGGAGGTAATTGTTTAAAAGCCAGCAACTAGTACAACGTCAGTATGATTAATGAAGCAAAAAAATTAAGGTATTACACGAAAAATACTGTAATATTATTAATTATTAAAATGACGATAAATGCAAAAAAAATGTAAATTAAATAAAAACTAAACATTTACGGGACTATTTTGCTTCTAAGGCGAAAATGACTATAATATTCGTGTTTAGCTACCCCATATTAAGTATAAAAGAATTTTTGTACTTGGTCCAGAAGCCGAGATATCAAAGATTTTGCAAGCGCTAGCCATTTAGACTGCACGTCATCAGGTTTCAGAGCGAGCGCGCGCCGCTTTCCCCTACTTCTCCGTCCGCTCCAGCTGACGCACTTAGCGCTTGCACGCTTCAGTTTATTACTTTATTACTAATACTAAAAATCAAGTAAACATATCCTATTTTTTTTTAAATTTAAGTATTCAATATTAACCTCCATTTTCATAAAATAAAAATTGAAATAGTTATTTAAAAAAAAAATACCCAAAAAAAAAGTGCAACTTTTTTAGTCATTTTTTGATCCTTAAAATTAATAAAATCGTAAATATTTTTTAACAGCATGATAATATAACTCTTTACGAAGAAAATAAACCGAAAATCGTTACTGTAGGGCTATCCGCTGAGAAGATCTAGCCAATTTTCGAGAGCGCCTTTTTTTCAAAAAATCGATATATCGAAAAATAATTAATATTTTTAAATTTTTCAAAAATGTACTTTTTTGGCTTGCCGCGGGCTATGCTTGCAGTAAATAGCAAATATGGGAACGTACATGTAAACGAGTTATAGAAGAGAAAAGAGAAGATTTTTAACGGTTTTTTCGACATATCTCGAAAAGTAACAAAGAAATCGATACTTACAAAAAATCAGTCGATAGATCTTTTTAAAACCTACAAATTTCTAATTTAAAATTTTTCAATAGGTGCTATATTTTTTTAGTTATTTTAGAAAAACCGTTTTTTGCAACTTTGCGATTTTTTTAACCATGTTCGCCATTTTGGATCGAGTTTAAAGAATAAGAAACTCAATTTAAAATTTAATTTTTTATACGGTAATATTTTTTTGTCCAGGTAATAATTTCTGTAAGCATTTCTCTATAATGCTTGGACTATACAGGGTCGGAAAGTCCCCATGGTTCATCGGCCGTTACGTGAGAGCGATAAAGAGTCATAGAAATCCGTGCGATAGAGAAAGATGGTTATAAAGAAGTTGTCTAATAGTCACCGCCCATTTCGCCCTTCCACAAATAGGATCCACTTCTTATTTGTGGAAGGGCGAAATGGGCGGTGACTATTAGACGCCTTCATTATAGTCATCTTTCTCTATCGCACGGATTTCTATGACTTACATTATCGCTCTCACGTAACGACCGATGAACCATGGGGACTTTCCGACCCTGTATATGTAAACATGGGTGGTAGGTACTACAAAAAAAAGCGCGAGAAAAACTTATTTGAACAAACACTCATGTCATAATGAAAATGAAGTTATTAATTACAGTTTTCAAAAACAACAAAACATAATAGAAACGCTGTTTCCAAGCTCTAAAGGTGACATGTGTGAATTGTGATATTATGAAACATGCGATAGGAGTATAGGAATGAATGCACGCACTCCTAAAGGTTGCTCTAACAAATCGCAGTTATTTATCACTGCTCATTTACCGGAGCAGTAGAAGGTTATCACTGCTCCACGAAAAGTGCGATTTAGCCCATTTCTAAATTAGAGTAATGGCCACCGCACTTTCTTTTAATATTAATTGAAATTAATTAATGTCCACCAATTCTCCATAAATAGTGAAACTCTATAATGGTTAATATAAATTACAGCATCTAGAACCTACTATTTTTTTAAATTAAGGCCGCATAATATATAGGTATCGACTTTTTTCCAGCTAGATTTGCATGAACGCGAATAAAATAGTAATAATTGTATCTAGTAATAGCATTGTATAAGTAAATATTTTATTATTATATTATATATTATAATTTTATTTACTTATACAATGGTAATAGTACCTACAGTGGCTCTATACAAGACAGTGGCGACAATAGCCACTAAACCCCGCCCATCCACCATGTTGCATCCAATGTCAAATTAAAAGTAACTTTTTTAAAAAATAAATTAAGGACAAGAATACTTTTCTTATAAATTTTACGCACAAATTTTAAGCAAATAACTCCCTTGGAAAGTGATTTTAAATAATGATTGAATGAAGAATCTACTTGTGCAGTAGGGGAGGATAAATATATAATAATATTGGTTTTTATTTTCTAGGCAAGTAAAATTAAGCTTACCTACATTATACAATGAAATTTATTGGGTTTACATTACAAAATAAATACTTAATACTAGTAATAGTATTTGTTACAATAAATGTCCAGCAACACTTACTTGCAAGCTTTTTTTATGCTTTTTGGCATTTTTTGGAAGCTATAGGTATATAATCGCAACATAATAAATATTATAACAATATTATTTTTGATCTGATGACAATTTGGTAGATCTAAATTTAAACCAGACATTTCTTTTAAGAAAAACCTTTAAATTTATGTTTTGTCAAGATACAATCGCAAAAAATGTTGTAAAACACTTTCCATCTGCAAGAAGAAACAAAATACCACTTCATTGCAAAAAAGAGTGAATGTTCTCTAAATCTCTTAAGTACGCTAAATTTTGAAAATGTTTTATAAATCGCCGTTTTAGAACTAACAGAGTGTATTGTCTATGGAGGGTACACATCAGTTTGTACAAGTTTTTGTTGTTTTAACGATACTTTGAGTAATATATCCGCACAAATTATAAAGAGAATTTAATTCACTAAAACTAAGATTAAATTTTGGTTCTTCTATGTTAGCAGGAACTTTTACTTCCTCATAAGTAGGTGTTATATTTCTTGTTATGGTGTCCAAAAAACCTGAAAGAAATTCACGGTCGTCGTCCTTATAGGAGCTTCTGCAAACATTATAACTATCCCTTAGCACAGAATCCCCAATATAGTATCACTAATAATCACCAAAATTAAAATAAAACAATACAAATATTGATTAACACCATAAGAACGCTTCTGACACATGACACATCACAGATGAATTTGACACTGGATGCATCATGGCAGCTAAATTCACTCTATTGTCACCACTGTCTTGTACTGTAATAGTACCTACTAATTATTGTTATGTCATTGCCGCAGGTTGTGACAATGATATAACGCATGCATGACAGTTTAATTTTGATATTTAAATGTATACCTACAGACAAAAAAAAATATTGAAAATAGACAGACAGTAATAATAGAAGTTGAAAATCTTATTTTAACCGAGTATTTAATCAAGAATCAATGTTTTTTTCTTAAATTAAAAGTTATTTTAACCAATAAAGAATCTATAAGTTTATGTCATACTTTAACTACTAGCCTACTGATATATTTCAACACTTTCATACAAAAATGTAAATTCAATTCACTTAGCCTCCGATTAATTAAGTTATAATGTCATATGGAAACTATTTAATAAAAAGTCAATGCAAAAATCGGGCCTAAATATCAAAATTTATACCTCCATTCGATGGGCCTAAGTTTCAACTTTTTTTACATATCGATGATTGTCCCTTCTCTATCGCCAACCTCATTGAAATGAAATCGTTGGATAAAGGTATGCAACTCAAAATTCATATTATAGATAATACAGGTTCCACCATAACCAACGAAGAGGTTAAAAAAATAATTGACATCTGTTTTCTTAGAAAGTTGTTGAGGAGTCACCTCTCTTTGTTTGGTTTGTATAATTTTCTGAAATTTCGTCTCTTTTTAAAAATGGTAGTTGAACGTTTACAGTAAATTTTGTTATTGAGGTTTGTCAAGAAGTGTTTCAGATAAAAGATAAATTAGGTATGTGATGAAATGTTGATTAACGTTTCTTTTTTAGGGTTATTTAATGGTGTATATTATTGACACAATGACATCTGGCAACAATATTGAAACAGAATATTTGGAGCTTAATGCTAAAAATGAGTGGCCGGTAGTATATCAGGTATTTCAGGCTCATATTAATTCTTTTAATTATTTAATTATCGAACATTCATTGACCTTCATGTAATCAACATGTGAAAACTTTACAATTCACAATTACATGCTTTAAAAAAAATTACTCGAAGTAATGGTCATTAATAATGTGTATATTACATGTATTCGTCAACATATATAAAATCTATTTACAAATACAATACAATATATAGCTGATGTAAATAGTTTAGGATACAATCGAGGATACAATGATTCATCCATCATATGTCCATCACATTTTATATAAGTAAAGTATGGTAATGAAAAAAACCTTAATAACTTTTCATTATAAAGTGTGTAACTGAAATGCTTGTCCATTCTTTAATGTAAAATTCTACAAAAATTAACAAAAATAGTTCTTATAAACTTGTCCAGAAATTATTTGCTCTTGAAAAACGGAATGTTAAATATTGGAAAAATATTAACTTCAGTAGGTATTGTTATTTTTGACATAATAATACAACTATCCTTTAAACCGTGAATGAAATAAAGTATTAAACAACTACCTCTAACAGTCTTGAAATTAAAGGTAGGTATTCGGATGTATATTTATAAGAACATTTTTTGTTAACTTATGTTACATTAAAGTTTAATCAATAATTTTAGTTGGTGGTGTATGGAAAATATTCCTGCTGTATTATTTTGGGAAGTACTAATTATGAGCGGGGCATGTTGACACAATGTGCAATATGTGTGGTGTACACAGGCACCAGGATAGTAAGGGTACCAACATTTTAAATATTTGAAAAAAAAATAAATTTGTTAACATAATTGTACTGAAATGAATTACACTTTTTATTATGGGGGTGATATACGGACATTAAGTACACTTCTGTATAAAGGCACTGGATGCCACTGGCAGGTCCCTGGAATTTCCACAGAAATGCCTATCATCAATTTTGCTTACATAGGAGTTATAAATTTTTTTTAAATATGTTAAATTGGATTTTATATTGTATCAATAGCAGAACTTGCAAGCACATTTTTCAACATCTGTTGGTTCGAATTTAAAAAAACAAAGCACGTTAACAATAAGACGAAAACTAAGACCTATAAAATGATGTCATTTCACACCCTAGTACTGCTATTATTATTAAACATTTCTTAAGATATTATTAACCACCTATAGTGTTAACGTAACTGGGATGAATTTGCAAAAATATATGCTGCACCTTCACATTTCTATGAAAATTAGTAATTTTTGAAAATAATCCAGGTGGAAAAAATTATTTAAAAATATTTAGTAGTACCTAACACAATACCTCACAAATTTAATTTTTTTTTTCTTAACATCCAATTTGGGAATATGAATATACTTAATAGTTTTCTCAGTGGAATGTTGCATTACTAATAGTTTCAAATTTATTTTAACCTACACATAAACAGATTGTTGGATCGATATGAGGTGACTTAGTTCTATCCAAAGTTACTTTATTTAATCTCTAGAGGACAAAAAATGTTAGTTTTTTCGAATAACTGAAGTGTTTCTCAGATTGAAATGAAATTTGATATAATATGTACTTTTTTAACTTTGTAATTGAAGTAATTGAACTTATAGAAATAAAAAAATTCTTCCATACCTAAGCAGATATACTCTTATTTTTTTTGCGGATGTTTTCACAAAACTAACTTCAGTTCTTGTTTTGTCACAGAGAAATGGGCTTTTTTCAAGTTTTTTCTCGTAAATATTTAAGACTAACTTTTCTTATTTTGATCTGAAAACTTTGTTGTCCATATACACTGAATATTAGACATCCTGTTTATGTGCAAGCTGAACCGAAGGCCCTAGTATCTTATACACATAGAAGTCACAGAAATTAAATTTACTATTTCACTTTCTGTGGAAATTAATGAATTTATATGTTTTGTTTTGAACTTACATCTTAATTGTAAAATACAAAGTAATTATGTTGTTTCGAAAACCTTATAAGATTATATGTAAACAATTAAAATGGTCTAGGGCTTACGAAAAGCTTAATGCATTTCTGCCGAATGATAAATCAAATGTAATCACTACAAGGATGTCGGAAGCAATTAGAGATACACATAATCTTAAAAGGGCAAAGTAATGCAGAATTTAAAGCTTATCAATGTCCCATGCAAAACCAATTGCATTCCAATTCACTTGAATTTTATTTAGAAAAACTGAAAATTGCTTTTTTTTTAAATCGGTTGTAATTTTATTATTTGTAATCTAGAAACTTTTCTGATGTAATTTTTTATCAGTGACATAGTTACCAGAATAAAAAGAAGAAATTTTATGCAGGGTGTCCCAAAATAAGAGCCAATATTTGAACCAACATTTAGCTCAAAAGCAACAACTTTTGTTTGATAATTTTTTTTCCAAAACTGGATTTTAAGGTTTTTTTAAATATAAATTTTTGTTACCCGCTACTGAAACGAAATCGAAACGCATTATAGAGTAATTAATGAATATACAATTTAGGCTAGCAAAAATTAAAAAGAAAAGTAAGTTGAGTTTAGATATTTATATTAAATATGCCTTTTTTATTTAGAATTGAACTCGGTTTAATAATTTCTTGCTGGAAATTCAATTATTCGAAGGGCAAAAAAGACATATTTCTGCACTGATAGGAGAGCGTAACTAGCGCCACCAATTACCATATTCATAATTACCACCTATATTGGGTAAAGGTTGGGAATAAATTAAACGGTGGTTTATTTGGTTTAAAAAATAAATTCTTCTCATATGAAGTTATGCTCTACGGGTTTTATTTTCCAAGCACTAAAAAGTTTCAAAAAATTTAGTTTTTCTGCAATAACTTTCAAACATTATAAGATAATGGAACGAAATTTTAGCATTAGCTTAATTTGATAATCTTCTAGTAACAGGAAAAAGATTGACTTTGTAAGTTACTCAGCGACATGAGAACGGATTGTACCGTAAGGTTTTGCGAACAAAATTGTGGTACGCCACTAGTAAAAACATTTTTTTAATATTTTTTTATGATCAACTTTTTATTTTAAACAAAATTACCCTCTTGCGTTTTATTTCTAGCTCTTGTAATTTTTCCGTAAATAAAACTTTTGTAAATACCATTTTTTTCCACTGCACATTGGAAAATAAAAATAACAAAAACATTGAAGTATGTTTCGACTCAGGCACCTAACATGGTCAAATAGGCATTGAAAAAAGACTTTTGCACTGAAAGTGATATTAAAAAAATAAATTTTTTGAAATATTTTAGCGCCCTGTAGCTTTGAAAAGAAAACCCGTAGAGCATAAACTTTATATGAATATTTATTTTTTTAAATAAAAAATCCACCATTTAATTTATTCCCAATCTTTACGTTACACTCTGTATGTACTTAAAATATTACAAAAAATAGAAAACATTTTTTCAATTTGAACACCGTAGCATGAAGAGGAGTAATATTCGAATAAAACATATTCAGTTCAATTGTTATAATCTTCCCTTAAGATGTGTACCTTTATTAATGAGTTACCCTGTATAGTGCATCAATTTGTTACTTTATAATTTGGTAGTGAAAATTGATGTATTTAAGAAAATATCTTTTGTGCGATCATCACTGAGTATTTTGATACTTCATTTTGATAATGGATACTTAGTGAACATTTTATTTCTGATACAAGTACAAGCGGGAGAAGTTTTTCAAATTTTGTTTATTTTATGCCGTTCACCCCTTGAAATTAAATTTTATATTAAATTAGATAGTAAAATTACTCATTAATTCCCAACAATAAATCTGAAAACAATAAAACCTATCAATTTTAAATGGAAATTTTAGTATTATCTACAGTCATTACTTAAAACTTGTCATTGTTTGTAATCATATTCATGGAATAGATTTTATGTAGTTGAAAGTTCTGAGTAACTTTTAAACAAATTTGTTGATTATTAATGATTTACATACGAAATACATTTACATTCTTTATTTTCTTCAAATTTACAAGTAGATGCTTACATTTATTTATATTAAAAAAAACTAATAATAAGTATTCAGTATTATTTTAAAATTAATATCCTAGTGCAATTAATTCTATGTTCTTGTAGAGCAGATCCGCTCTTAAGTTGTGAGAAATATATTTTGTTCCCACCAACGATGGCTAGTGAAAATTGAAGTAATCATAGTCTAACGATAAAACATGGTACTGATACTGTTTTTTAGGGGATGATTTCCAGACTACATAGAAAACTTTTCTTAGAAAAAAAAATTCTAAAAGGAAATTGCAGAAATTTTCAGTTTTATTAACGTTACAACATTGTGCTTTATTTTGAAAATAGTTGAGTATGTCATCATTGATTTTTATCTGCATAAAAAAAAAATCTGTAAAATATATATGATATGTATAATACATACATAACAAACTATTGAAAAAAACCGTGCTGCTTTTCTCTTGGTATCTTTAATTTTATACAATTTCTGAATATTTAATCTATTTCTACCTTGAAATTACGGTATCATTAGAATAATTATTAAGCACACTTTTTATTAAGCTAAATACTTATGATACTGACAAGTGACAGAATATACAGCAAATACATAGTCTAGGAATTCAATAAAATGTCTTCAAATCGTTAACTTAATTATATATAGAATGTTTTAAATTAGATATGATGCTGACTTCGAAGGTACATGGTGGTTAAATATAAGCAGAGTTTGCGATTTCAGCGATCTTAAGTATTTTTTAACTTCATGAGCAGCATGTGGACGAGCTTCGTCATGTTGAAAAATTATTTTATCCTGCCTTTACTTGAATTACGGCTGTTTTTCCTTCAATACACGGCTCAAACGCATCAATTGTATTCGGCAGCAATGATTTTATTCGGCTGAAGCAGCTCATAGTACGCAACACCAAGCTGGTCCCATCTAATACAGAGCATGAGCTTCATGAATATTCGGCCTTACCGTCGATGGTGATGCATGACCAGAAAGACCCCATGATTTTCTACGCATAGGATTATCATAGCTTATCCATTTTTCATCATCAGTAACGGTACAATTTTTGCTGTTGAAGCAATTGCTCACATGTAAAAAATTGTATCGTATCAATTCGTATAGCACCTAATTTCCTTGCTTTTAAATCATACCGAGTGCATTTAAATGGTAGAAACTATTATACGATCAACATTCAAAGATTCATCAAGTTCATCTTGTGTTTGACATGAATCGTGGTCGAGTAGTGCTTCCAATACCTCAACTTCAAACTTTTTCAGTTGACCAGGGCGTTCTTTGTCAATTGTATCGAAATCACCACTTCTAAAAGGTTGAAACCAATACTCACACGTTTTTATCGATGGAGTATGTTTACCGTAAATTTCCAACAGCACCTGCTGAGTTTCAGCATTTTTCTTTGAATTAAACAAGACGAAGATTCGACATCTTCGGAGAGAGCTTACAGAGCTTTTACATGAATATAGTTACAGAAGTGTCTGATGCAATATAGCATAAGTTACGCCACCTATTGTAAATCCCTCAAAATTAATTCACAGTCGTAGTATGTATATGCTATTGAGCTATTAATATTTTTAATAAAGGAATATTAAATCATAAAAGCAGTAATTCTGAATGTTACTATCAATATGATTTGTAATATATTTCGTTTTATTTAACATCTGTTTTTGAAATATATTTTTAATCAAAATACAATGAGAACAATGTATATTTTTTTTAATGTTGTTAATGTTGTTGAATAAACAAAAAATTCTTCATCGATTATATTAACTAAAATATGTCATTTTTAGAGAATAAGGTCAAAAAGTTTAAAAGACAACAGTAGTTATTCAGAAGCCACTAAGCCACAAAACAAGGTTTTGAATCGATATAGAGACGTAAGTCCTTATGATCACAGTCGAATAATATTACAGAGAGGTTCTACTGATTATATTAATGCAAATTTGATAAAAGTCGAGAAAGCAAATAGAAGATATATTTTAACACAAGGCCCACTTGCAAATACCGTTAGTCATTTTTGGTTGATGGTATGGGAACAACAAGCGAAAGCCGTGTTAATGTTAAACAAACTAATAGAAAAAAGGCAAGAAAAGTGTTATCAATATTGGCCCGCAAAAATTGGAGGTGACCATATAATGACCTTAAGCGATGTTGGCCTTTCTGTAGAATATTTAGAACAACAAGACCATTCTTATTATTTAACTAGGATTCTTAGATTGACTGATACTGAAACTAGCAAATCACGAGATATATTACAATTTCATTATATTACCTGGCCAGATTTTGGTGTGCCTTCTTCTCCAACAGCTTTTTTAGAGTTCCTTCGGAAAGTAAGAAGTGAAGGAGTGTTGGAAACATCTGTTGGCCCAGCAATTGTACATTGTTCCGCGGGAATTGGAAGGTCTGGAACATTTTGCCTTGTGGATTCTTGCTTGGTTCTTGTAAGTAAATTATTAAATAAAAAATATGCATATTTAGAAAACAAAAGTTTGGAAATCCATACTTAGTTGCAGCTTATCAAGCGTAATGTGAATGTGAATAAACAATTACAGAGATGTGCATTAGGGAGAGTCACAAACTAGGTAGTCAGAAAAAAGGGAAATATAGGTGGAGCTACTTCACTCTCCACTATTTTAATTTAATTGAAAACAAGATTAGAATGTTAGAGTTCGGTTTTAAAATGCCACAACTATTGTTTAAAAGTATATTTTAAATTTCCAACTTATTTTTTAATTTTGTAACAATGGGAAAATAACATATTGATATATTTTTTAAATGTGTAAAATATTCTTCGTGCAAGTGGACAAATTTCGCTAAAGTTTTGAAATCGTAAATCAAAGAAGAGCGCATTTAATATAGAATTGTCAGACATTGAAGCAAATTTAAATAAAATTTAACTGTTCTAAATTGAATCAACATTTATTGATTTTTTTTTTATAAGATATCACAGGAGTGACAACTATTTTGTAGTTGGACATTATAATCACCTTGAAATATTTAGAAATATTTGTAAGCAAAATATAATAGTTATTCTTATACCACTCATCAAATGTATTGAACTGTTTCATTATTTTTTCTTAGAGAAATAGTTAATTTTGCATTTAACATTTTTATAATTTCCATTTACCCACTTTCCAGTCCAACATATAAGTTTTGATACTTGTAAACAAATTTTAATTATTGTTGAAACTTTGACCCTAATCCCTTCTATCGTAATCATTAATTGCAGATTTTACTTGTTTTAAGATTGAAAAATTCGGCCTAAATTCTGTAGATGTTAAGGAAATTCTATTAGAAATGCGAAAATATCGAATGGGTCTTATTCAGACTCCTGAACAACTTAGATTTTCTTATCAGGCGATAATCGAAGGTGCCAAACAATTACTTAACCAAAATAATTCGGAACCAGATGAGGTATGTCATAAAAATAAGTAAATGTATAATAGATAATGTAAATCTAACTCGCCATTGCATTAAAAATAATTGTTAGGTTATACCCGACTACCATGAAGTGTCCGAATCAGAAGATGACGAGCCTCCCCCATTACCCCCTCCTAGAATGGATAGTCTGAAGAAACAGAATGGAACATCTCTTGATCGGCCACTTCCAAATATCCCCAAAAGTGTTTCAGACGACGACTTAAATTATGAAAATAGTGATACTTTTGAAAAAGTAACTAGATATGCATTAAGTGGAACTTCTCATAAATACGGTATTTTCAGACTTATATTCCTAGTGGACCTTTGCCAGTGGTTCCAGCAGGAGAAGAAGAAGAAGAAGAGAGTGAAGAAGACGAGCTTGATCCACAATCTGATGGTTCTGTCTCTGATAAGTCAGATTTAGCAAATTCTGTAAACAGGTAATTTTAGAAATTTGTTAAAATAGTTTATTACTTATAAACTATACCAATTTGAAACCTCCCCACTTTTCATTATTTCATTAACTGTTTGAAATATAAAAATTTCTTAAGACATAAATTTTTGTTGGATGGGGAGACAATGAATTTTTCTTATCACAGTAGTCAGAAAGAAATTTTTAACTAACGATATTGTGGGATACGAGGGTTGCTTTTTATATTTTGGAAGTAGAGAACAAAAAAATAAATTAATCATCGTATATGGCTATAATACAATTTGATATACAGGCTGTCTCCTAAAAAATGCCAAAAGCCATAACTCGGTTATTTATAGTCTGATTTTAAAAAACAAAAAATTAAATGAAATGACTCTAAATACACTATAGAGAGAGCCTTTTAGAGCTTATTTACTTTTTTTTTGAAAAACGATGGTCAACTTTTTTTTCAACTGGCAATATAGTTTTTTTGTTATTTATTATTGTGCAGATTTATTTTCTGAATCCAACGATGTATATGAACCTGACTTTTGTAGAGCATTTATTACAGAAAAGGAGAATATATTTTAACTAATAATTATTATTATTAATATCTACCATACTCATCAAAATGTTCTGTTTATGATCTTCACTAATGCTTGGACGTCCAGGTTTTGGAATATCTACAACATCGTCAGTTTGGCTGAGACGGCGATCTGGATGTTTTTCATTAAATAAATCGCAAACTTCCTGCTGCATTCTAGTCTTATCCCCGCATCCGATAAGAATTAAAATTTCAATTCTTTGTGTGACAGTTAAATGTGCCATAATACTTTAAATTCAACAATAATTTTTATATCGCTTACAATACTCAGAAAGTCTGTATAGCAGTAACACTTTGTAAAGATTTACACCTACGTGATCCATAAAAAACTTCAGGCATTTCGAAAAACTAAATTTGATAACGTTTTTGCTTTATTTTAATTGGTTTGGGTTTTCTGACATTCAATCGTTATTTACTCGAAAACTTTCCTATGTAAGATGGCAACATTTTAATACTGTCGGAGTCGGATCGACAATGAAACGATCTTTCAGAATCAACAAAAAAATTGGGGTTGCTATTTAAAAAAAAATGTCGATGACGTCATTACTCGAAAACAAATGACGGTTAAAAATCGCCTTTTATGCTAAAATATGTATTTTTTAAATTAAAAATCGACCTGTTCGAGGATTTTTCCCAAAAAAAATTTGTTTCGTTTTTACTGAATTTATTCCATACTTTGGGCGCATACTGCATATCTCAGTAATACAAAATTGACCACCCCACATAATACGTTTTGTAAATTATATAATATTTAATGTATTTTATGTTTTCTTTTAGATTATCTCCGTCAGAAGTAAGACACAGAAAACGAGTGGAAAGAAAAGAAAACTTGGAGGCTCAAGTCCGGGACATGAAACGACGCCAACAGATTAACGAACAGTGGACACAACTGAAGAGGTCTTTATATATACCTTTAGTTATAGGGGGTTCTCTGATTCTCAGCGGGGGCCTCTTAACTTACTTTTATTTCAAAAGTTAAAAGTGAAAATTTCATTAGTATTTATAGTTGAAACTGGTTAAATTGTTATTTTAGAGATTGATAATTCAAGTACAGTTATACTTTTTATATTTTATTATTGTGTATTAATTATTTCACAAATGTTTTTAGTAGCACTGATCGTTTTATTAAAGAAGTCAAAATTTAATTGAGAAAAATGTTACGGGACATATCAATTCAGTGTTATATTCGTATTGTTTAGTATTTATTTGTTAAAATAATTCATGTGTTAAAAGAAATTTTTTTAACGAATTATTTTCTTTGTATCATCAAAACCGAAGAAGTACCCACTTTGCATTTAACATGCCTTTTGGTATGTACATGTTTTAATCTTTTTAGAAAAATGTGTACAAGTTAAAATTGAATTAAATATATAGTTGTTAACAAAATTAGTAATTCGAAGTAATAATTATCAAAACGATAAAAATTACCCATATATGAAAATTTTTAAAGTTATATCTTCTCTTAATAATTATATTTTTATAATTTGATCGAGGAACATAAAAATTAAATACTTCTATAGAGCTAAAAAAAGAGACGTAAATTCTGTAATTTATCTTTCTCTTCATATACAGGGTGGGCCATTAATTTGAAAAAGTAAAATAACTCCCTTGTTACTCATAAAACAAAAAAGAAGTTTATATAAAAGTTATACAGAATCAAGAAACCGAAATTACAGAATTAATTTGATATACACAGGGTGATGATTAAAAACGGGACATGCCAAATATTACATTTTTTAAATGGAACACCCTGTATATTTTTAAACATGGATTTCCGAAAAAATTCTATACAGGGTCGGAAAGTCCCCATGGTTCATCGGCCGTTACGTGAGAGCGATAAAGTAAGTCATAGAAATCAGTGCGATAGAGAAGGATGGCTATAATGAAGGCTTCTCATAGTCACCGCCCGTTTCGCCCTTCCACAAATAAGATCCACTTCCACTTGTAATTCAGCGACCGGTGGTCATCTTTGTTTTCGCCGTTTGGCTTTTCTTTAATAGATGTCACTACTTATACAATTTCAACTTCGGTATTCCGATATGTTAATACCATCCGTTAACAGAGGGCAGCACAATGCGTAACAAAGAAAAATTTACGGTAGCTAGTAGATGCCTCTGTAAATCTAGTGACCTTGTTTCCCCTACTGAGAAGTTATTCAAATGGAGTATAGTGCTCAGCTGCATTTAAAGTTCATTTAGTTGTTATTTAAGTATACTTTTTAAAATGACTTAAAAATCCCAAGAAATAAAGCAAAATTCCCTATTTCCCCAATTCCAAAAAAAATCTGTAGATCTGGCATCACTCGTTCTAGGGCTGAGCCACACCTTAGACAAATTGCGCTGCCCTCTGTTAACGGATTGTATTAACATATTGGAATACGAAGTCGGAATTGTATAAGTAGTGACATCTATTACAGAAAAGGCAAACGACGAAAACAAAGATGACTACCGGTCCCTGAATTACAAATGGAAGTGGATCTTATTTGTGGAAGGACGAAACGGGCGGTGACTATGTGACGCCTTCATTATAGCCATCCTTCTCTATCGCATGAATTTCTATGACTTATTTTATCGCTCTCACGTAACGGCCGATGAACCATGGGGACTTTCCGACCCTGTATATGGCAATATAAACAGTTGTATCATTTTAGTGCAGGGTTGCCAATTTAGGAAGAAAATTCTTTGAATTTTGGAAAAAACGTGACCTCGAAGAAGTTGTATTAACTTTCAGCTACTAACCCTTGGAACAAAATAATTAGACAGAGTTACAGGCAAATGTTAAGATAAAGGCTCCTATATTAGCTAACATCGATATTATATATAGGGGATTTTTTATAATACTATCACTTCTAGAAAGTTTAAACTTGATTTTCTAAAATTTTTCAAATGGAACACCCTGTATTTTATTGTTCTATTTTATTCACATATCCGTCCACTTCAACTTTTATTAAGCATGTTCTATATCTAAAATTGTTAGTTTTTAAGATATAGCAACATTTCTGAAAAAACTTAATTTTTATTATTTTATAGAATACCGCAAATAAATATTAACTAATAAAATTAACTCAAAATGAAATGATAAATTATGAACTGACAAGTTGACACAATGTGAAAGTTTTTTCCAAAGCCATTTCGTGCGACCAAAAATAATAAAAATTAGGTTTTTCAGAATTGTTATATCTTAAAAATTAACAACTTTAGGTGCAGAATATACTTCATAAAAGTTGAAGTGGACTGATATGTGAATAAAATAGAACAATAAAATACAGGGTGTTCCATTTGAAAAATTTTAGAAAATTTAGTTTGAACTTTCTTAAAATGATCGTATTATAAAAAATGCCCAGTATAAAATATCGATATTAGCTAAATAGGAGTCTTTGCCTAACATTAGCCTATAACTCTGTCAAATATTTTTGCTCCAAGTGGTAGTAGTTGAAAGTTAATACAACTTCTTCGAAGTCATGTTTTTTTCAAAATTCGAAGAATTTTGTCCATAACTTGGCAACCCTGCACTAAAATATTAAACTGCTTATATTGCCATATATAGAATTTTCTCGGAAATCCATATGTTTAAAAATATACAGGGTGTTCCATTTAAATAATGTAATCTTTGGCGTGTCCCGTTTTTACTCATCGCCCTGTGTGTTTCAAATTAATTTTGTCCCTTAGGTTTTTCGATTCTGTACAACTTTTATATACACTTTTTTCCTGTATTATGAATAACAAGGGAGTTATTTTACTTTCTCACACTAATGGCCCACTCTGTATGTGAAGAACAAAATACCCCACAGTATTTTTTTCCGAGATTATAACTAATATTCTTTTTTAATCCTACTGCATATACAGTGCAGTTCAGGAAATCATACAATGCGCAGCTTATTATAAAAACTTCGGAGCTTCTAAATAAAATAGAGTTGTGGACTTGCTGATGAAGAAACAGGAATACGAGGGGGGACCCAAGAATAACCGAAAAATAATTTATTTTTTCGGGTTACAAACATCAATCGCCTTCGAAATAATCCATTAACACTAATACACCGCTTCAAACGTTTTTTCCACTACGCTAAACATCTTTCGTACTTGTCCTTTCCGATGCCTTGCAGCTCTGCCTTCTATTTTCTTTTCACTTCCGGAATGTCGGCGAAACGTTTCTCTTTTGGCCCTTTATATCCGGGGGAACAAAAAAAAAATCAGTTGAGTACGGTGGGTGATAAAGTGGTGTCTTGCGATTTTTCGCTAAAAAATCACGCACAGAAATAGCTGTATGAGCTGGAGCATTGTCATGGTGGAAGAACCATGACAATATAGGAACAAAAAAAATCACAGGGCGCAAGATCAGTTGAGTACCACCGTACTCAACTGATCTAGCACCCACCGGTAAAAAGTGGTGCCATGCAATTTTTCGCTCACAAAGATAGCTGTATGAGCTGGAGCATTGTCGTGGTGGAAGAACCAGTCCCCACTTCACAATCGGGCCGTTTTAACTGAACACTCAAAACACTCGGGTAGAAAACTTGGTTCACTGTTTGAGCTCAAGGACGTACTCTGAGCGAACAATGCCACGGAAAGTTGAAAAACAACATTGCCTTCACAGCCGATTTTACTTGCCGGGTCTTTTTTGGGCGAGGAAGTTTGTGGCTTTCCACTGCGATGACTATTGCTTTGTCTCACCACGATTCATGCCCACTCGAAAAGTTCTCGTCCACTTCCAAGTAGTCCTACAAGTAACGACAAGCAGCACACGAGCCGCCTTTTGATCAGAAGTCAACAATTGGGGGACGAATTTCGCGGCGATTGCAAATTTTCAATTAAAATGTTGCACTAAGACCAGATAATTCAGCAAATACGTCAATAGTACACCTGCTATCCTTGTACACAAGCGCACGAATTTTTTCCACGTTTTCATCAGTTTTGGAAGTGGAAGACCGTCCCGTGCATTGATTGTCTTCGATCGACATGTTGCTGCGATTGATTCGCGAATACCACTTGAATTCTTTTTAAGGCATGCTTTTTATAGGCTGTAGACAACATATAAATAGTTTCCGATGCACTTTTATCGAACAGTAAATAAAATTTCAATGCCGCACGCTGTTTTCGAGTATCAACCATTTTAAAAAATCATAGAAGTCGAAATAGTCGTGACAGGAAAACTGTCTCAGGTGCTCATTATAATCATTTCAAGCAATACCACTTGATAGACTGGCTCAGGGGTTACATAACACTCATCTAGTGGCAGAAGCGCGAACTACAAAAGAAGCACACGCAGCGAATTTTATCCGGTTATATTTTGGGCCCCCCACTCGTATGTACAATTCAATTTATTTCTGTTTAAAACAAATATTGTAATAAATCAATAACACTCGTATAATCAGAAATTTGCCACAATAAAGCTTGAAATCGACATGTTACTCATCGCGTTTTCTGCATTAGATTAAAACTAATCTTTTAAATTTGTATGAATATACAAATGTGTTCATTATGAAACATTTATCAGTGCCCAATGTTATTCGTAGGAAATTTTTTTCAATGCAGGAATATTCAAATGCATTTATTTATTAGGTGTTTTTTTGTCAAAATGTGACATTTTCAACTTTGGCATAAAAATCTAACTGTGTCGTTATCAAATAATTTTAAGGGCAAGTTTTTAAATTCATAGAAAATGTGCGTCTATCGAAATCTCAATAAAACATTTTTTTTGTTATGTACCATTCGATCAGTTCCATAGAAGCGATTCACAAAATGTGCATTTCTATTCAATTGCTTATCAAACCCATCAGGTTCGGAGTTCAACAGTTGGTCATTAAAACATAGGGATCTAGGAGGCCTGGACGATATTTTAACCTTCTAATAGATAGATCATATGGCCTTATGTATAGGTACCAATTTTCGTTATTCTACTTTCTACAGGGTGTCACAGAATAACTATTCCTAATTTTCAAAAATGAGACGTTTTTTATTAATAAACTAGTGTCCGGAAATTTCTCGTTGTCAAGATAAACCGGAAATATTTAAAAACAATCCGAATTACAATAGTAGTAACTTACTAAATTGAAGCATTCAAGTTAAGGGACAATTTATTAAGAAATAATGCCGCATCAAACTTTATAAAAATTGTTCCAAGTAACGACAACCATTTTCGATACTCAAGTTGTAATGTGACACCTTGTATAATAAAAAGGATATGGGAGATATTAGAAAAACCAAGTTTTCAGTTTTTTCAGCTTATTTCAGGAATGGTGCAACTTTCTTGTAACTTAACCAACCCTGTAAATCTTCTAGTTTACGAAATATGTACACCTTAAATGTGATCACCCTGTATATACAATGATATTACTGTTATTTGTTTGTGGCATAGTATCAGTTTTCTATTATAGTCAAAATAGTGAAGTTATAAAAAAATTCAAAAAACAATCGGAGCATTTTTTAATCTAGTCATCGCTGTTCCATCAAACTGCTATTTCTGATTCAGATAATTCATCAAACATTTTCCCGATGAATTTAAAAAGTTGCCCTAATGTAGACCTAATTTTGCACAATTGAAAATGCACAACAGAACTCAAAAAACTTTCTAAGTATTATCCTTTTTTAGCAATTAATTGAAATTATTGTTATCTACTTACTTTAACAAAATACTGTTGGATTTACGTGAGGAGGTAAATTCAAATTAAGAAGCAAGTAATAATTTGTAGGGACTGACCCATTTTTTATTACAAACTAGGAAGATGGGAAAAACTGGTTATCAACATAAATTCAACTGTTTCATCAGGAATTTGATTCATTCATTTGTTTTCGTATACAATTCGATATTCACTTAACATCATTTTCAAACATGGATCCGCTGCTAAATAAGCTGCAATTAAAACGAAAACTGTAACTTTTAGGTTGCTTATTGAAAATTATTGAAACGATATACCATAATCGGAACATTTTTAGGTAAATAGTGGTTCATTAATCGCTAAGTACTGTCGTTTTTTTAATTAGATGGATTCAAAAGTAATAATGACACGTATAACAAGCAGTTCATTTATAGATTTTTTTTATATAGGTACTTTGTTAAAAATTCAAAATCTAATAAGAATCTTTCAGTAAGTCAGGTTAAAAGAATTATTATAATAGTGTTCAATTTCAGTGGTGACATGAACAAAAAAACATAAGATGTAGATGTCCTATCGCATAACCTCTATGTCCTCTAGTTTTGAACGCATACAAATCTTTTAACCTGTTTTGTAATTAAAATTGGTAAAAAATCAAGCTCGAAAACGTGTTCTTAATTTTTCCTATTTTTGATAGTTTCTACAAAACCATAAATTCCAATAAAAAATGGAACAGTATGTACAGGGTGAACAGTAGCTATCTTATCAAACATGTTTTCCTTGAAAGCAGTTTAAGATATTTAAATTCTAAAAGGTGTTATATGTACTTTCAGAGACTGTCATTCAAATGTAAAATAAAAAATTTTTAGTTATATTTAGGCTGCCCGGTGGCTGTTCTTAGGCCATTTTTTCAAAAAAGCTTACTCATATTGTGATGTCACTGGAGAAAACTTTTCGCTGTAAGATTTTTTTCTTTATAACAGTTTTTTCACACTTTCAACAGTTTTTGAGATATTAACAGTTGAAAATCACTTTCCTGAAAGTTTTGCCTTTGATATACGTAAAACAAATGGAGTTAGAGCAGTGTTTGTACAAACTTTTTCTTTAAATTATGTATTTAAAGTTATTTTGCAGAATGAACTAAATTTGTAACAATTTACAAATGTTAATTATGCAAAATTTTTGGTCACTGGAAAATTGTATGTATATTATTACCTACAATACAGAAGAGCTTTCATAAAACCAAAATAATTTTGTCATAGAGATGCGGATATCATGTTATTTAGTAATTATTGCCCCAGACTGTAGGCTGAGGGCTATTACCTTTAGGCAACATGCTTAAAGGAGTATTTCAAGATTGGGCAAGATAATTATTTTACTATTTTTTATTTCTAATTTAAATGTTTTCATTAAAATTACAATTAGGCGTATTTTCAAATATAAATTTATTAATTAAATAGTTGAAAACATTACCAAATATGTATGACATTTTTATAAATACAAATTAAATTGATTGTTAATCTGACATTTCTCGATTTTCAACCCAACAGTTTAAGTAATCACTAATATTTTAATGATTGGGTGAGCACTGAAATACAGGAACTTGATTAGAGTAAAATATCATCACATAAATTTGAATCATTATGCAAAATAATCATGTTCATTCTGTAGAAAAAAGCTTGAATAAACATTTCTCTAATATCATTTTTTCGTTTTATCTAAACTCAGCAAAGAAATGAAAGAAATAGAAAAATTTCTAAATTTTTTTAGTGATCTTTGTAAGACCCTAACTTTGTGAA
The DNA here is from genome assembly GCF_000390285.2 of Anoplophora glabripennis. Classification (NCBI taxonomy): domain Eukaryota; kingdom Metazoa; phylum Arthropoda; class Insecta; order Coleoptera; family Cerambycidae; genus Anoplophora; species Anoplophora glabripennis. The sequence continues at coordinate 12,732 of NW_019417747.1, read as the reverse complement.
TAATGATCGTATCGAGAAAAAAAAGCGTCTTGAAAGCTTGAAGATTCTAGTTTTGAAATCTTGAGATGAAAAATTTTTTTGTTCATCTCGGCGCAACCAAAAGAAATAATGCAAGACAAAATTTTTATTTTTATTTTCTGTATGATTATTTCTCATTGAGTGAAAAGTCGCCTTTTCTTTGATTATCGATATTTCATGAACTAATGATCGTACAGCAAACGGACAGTGGGTTTTAGAAACTTGAATCAATCCTCTTCAAGGGCCTTTTGGTATATTTGAGATTTTTTTTTTATACAGCATTAATTTGAAAAAATGCAAAAAAATACTTTAACATCTACTTTGCAAATATTTCAAAAAGTACCGATGTTTGTAGGGTTTTTTTTAGCTCAATACATGTCCATGAGGTCTGTAAATTTTGAAATCGTTTTTCTTTTCTGAATCGTCAGTTTTATAAAAAATTTAAAAAGCAGGTTTATTTCTCTTTAAACAAGGATTAAGATGAACTAAATTTTTTTGCATTATTTTTCTCACAATTTAGCGTTAAGTACTCTTCAAATATCCAAAAATAATGAAAAATATAATGCATGAAAATTTGTTTCATCTTAATCATTAATTGATGTTTAAGAGGCAATAAATCTTTATAAAACTGACCATTCAGGAAAGGAAAACGGTCCGACCATCGACTTCAAAATTTACAAGCATCTTGGACATGCATTGAACTAAAAAAAATCTACAAATATTGGTACTTTTTGAAGTATCTGACTTTTCACTCAATATAATAAATACATTAATCTCAATGAGAAATAATCGTACAGAAAATTGAAAAAAAAAAGCAAATTGAAACTGATCAATCGGGCATAATGGTCGTGGCATTGAGTAAGCCAGAAAAACATTTCCCGAGACTATGTGCAGTTTAGAAAAACAAAATTGTTAAATTTTTGCCTTACATTATTTCTTTTGATTGCGGTAGAAAAAAAAATACCAAAATTTTAAAACTAGAAGCTTCAAAATGCTGTTTTTTTTCTTGATATGACCATTATTCACGAAGTTACAGCCTTTCAAAAATCACTTTTTGCTGAATGTAGTCCATAATTTTCAGGAAAATGATTTTCATCCATTAATATTTTGAAGGCAAAAATGTTCAATAGAAAAAAGTCTTACAATAGTATCAAAACGAGTTTATTATTGAGAAAAGAAAATTCTAGATCAACACCAGGCAATGTAGATATTAATTAAAGTGTTTTTATCGTATATTTGAGTGACAACCACTGAAAATATATTTCAGTTTTCAGTATAAATCCAGTTCTTTTTATGAAAAACGCATTTCCCAATATACTTGGTTCTTTAGTATTTTTTTTATAACCATATTAATAATAACAGGTAGTTATCAAAACAGTGATGAAATTTTTCTGTTTTGGAAAACACAATTTTAATAATTAATTAATTTAAAGATTGTGCTCAAATCTTTCAGGTAGGCATTTTATGTGATTAATTTCAAATCACTTTATGGAAAATTTTAATACAGTAATCATTTTAGAACAAAAATAAAGACTGAAAGACATGTGTTTATGAGAGGTTTATCAGAAGAGAAAATTTATAGTTTTTAAAATATAGTACCATTGAATTATCTTAGCCGATAATATGGATACAAATTAATAACATTTTTTTATAAATAATAGTTTTTTAATTCATTAATTATTGGAAAAAATTATTCATTTCATGTTGAAGAGAAATCAAAAAAATGTATCCCACATTTATTGGAAATAATAAAAGTATTTGCAAAAAATATTGTATACTGAAAAATGGTTTTGGCAATATTTCTATGTTGATAAAGACGTTGAAATAGAATTTTATTTAGTATGATGTAACTTTGCATCAATTATATATATTTGTATATACAAATTTTTTATAATTAGAATTGTTAAGTATTTCTAANTTTTTTTTAATTTTAGCGTATTTTCAAATGCCTATCGTTAATAATTATTGATCTTTCAACAGTCCGATGATTATTTATCTTTAAACTTCCTTTACTTATCAACTTTATTTTTCTATAGTATCAAAGGTAAGTACATAAAATTATATACTGTTTATCAAAGATCAAAAACAAATTTATTTAAATATTCTGAAATTGTTTAAACAACAATTATTTTCAAAATATGATGAAAATATAATGAGTTAATTTCTCATTTGCTTATACAATATAAAATTATAACAATAAATAATAATTATAATATATTAGATTAAATTATGTAACATCTGATACTTTGAATCTACTAATAAAAATAATTTACTACGAGAAATAGAAAAATAGATTTCTTTAACGAAAACATACAGATTTGTATTATTATTTGTGCATTAATTATATGATACAAAGAAAATACCAAATAATTTTTCTTACCTTATCTTTTACGAATCAAATATATTACTTGGAGGAAAGTAGAAAATATACTTGTAGTAGGAATGAATGCTAGGATAAAGACTGACTTTGATTACCGCCAATATTTCTTATAAATTTATAAAAATCTTCGAATCAATTTATAAACATCTGAAGTATAATTACTTGGTAAACATAATACAGTTAGGCTAGTTATTAATAATGTTCAATTTCCATTTACTTTTGAAATTCTTTCAGGGACATGATTATATATTACCTTAATACTTTTAACAATTTTTATCATAATTTTTTTACACTTCAACATTTCGTGGAATTTTCAATTTTCTGGGCAAGATGTAAATATATGTTTGCTTTTTTAATACTATGGGTATAACTTTTTAATATAAAGGATGTTACTAAAATCTTTAGTTAGACTTTAAAGGCAGATTCTGTGTCACATTGTTAACTAAAATAGTTCCTATAATATGTCGTTACTTTTTCGGTATACAGGATGTTCAAAATTGCAGTTTTGTAAAGTAGACTGTCATAACAATGAGTCAAATTGATAGTAACTTGGAAGAAAAAAAATGAAATACAAGAATTTTTGTTATACCCCTGTACACATTTGAAACCACTTCAGCTGATTTTCTTTTTGTAATTAAAAAAAAAATAATTATAGCAGCCTATATCTCAAATCAAAGCATTTCTGGACACATATGTTTAAAGGAACCTTTTTTGTTAATTTATGATGTTAAAATCTGTCATTAAACTTTTGCTAAAAATTAACTTTTTTACAATTATTAAATAACCAAAGTACTATTTACTTAAAAGCAAATCAATAGGCCATTTCTTTGTTTATGTAATTCAAGGAAACAAAAAAATATTGGATCATGAAAAAATTAAGAACAGTAATTACTTGCATAGAGTTCTAGAAAGTTTACTGAATAAAATTACTCTTATTTTTATCAGACTAAATAAAAATAAAAGAAAAGAGAAATTTTAATAAGACAGTGAAAAACTTTTTATTTTTCATTTTATGTAAAGTCATTCTTATTCAAAAATTCTATTCATATTCAAAAAGACTATAGAAATATAGTAGCTGATTCTAGGGATAAAATCCACTATTTCTAATAATTTCTTAAAAGAAAACGCCCTATATAAGCTGGTTGACTTAAAGACTGCATTTTTGTGCATTTGAACACAAGATGAAATTTTTAACAAGAGCAATTTTTTTATAAAATGAAATAAACAATTTTTCTTCATTTCAATTCCAACCCAGACACATACAGAGCCATCATAAATGATTACAAGCCATGTGACTGACAACCTAATATATTAAGCTGAACTAGGTTAAAAATTTTCCATATCTACTGAATTTCAATTGAAAAACTTAAAAAAGTATTAGTTCTGAACCATCCCCAAAAATAACTTTTTTATTTTCAACACCCTTTAACTTCTAAACTATTAACTACTGGATACAAATTTATAAGGCAAACCCTTTGATCTTTTTGATTTTTTTACGTAAAATTTTCTCCTTTTTGTTTTTTATCACAATAAATAGTGGTAAATCAACATAAGAGTTTAAAATTATGAACCTGCATATTATTTAATACAAGTTAATATGATTTTCAAACACTACAGTTTCACTGTTTCAGTTAAATGAATGAATTTTGAAGGTAGATTTTTGGAAGTTTTGAAAAATTGTCATAGTTATACGTATAGATTTTCTTGTCTTTAAAATCTGATAAGAAAATGTAGGACATTAAAGATTCCCATATTCCTTTAAAATGGAAGGCTTTCAGTCTCCAACAATTGCTTTTTCCTTGTAAAGCATCTAAGGAAAAAAACTTAGATAACAAAGTGGTCGGTGTTATTTTTCAAAATTATATCAATCTTCAAGCTTTGTTCATTTAACAGTGAATTAACATTTTGTATTTTAATTTCTTATTATTTTTTTAATTATTTTGAAAAAGATAAGACAGTAAAAAATTATTTTGATATTCTTTGAAATTGTTTTGGTACCTTGAAAATGTTCTTTTCATTTAAAGTTGTTTTATTTTAATTTTATTTACTAAATATCTAGTCATTTAAAGTCAAAGTACGGTTGTCCTTGAGACATCATTCAAGTATGGACACAAAAAGATTCTGTTTTAGTGAAAAATTCAATTCAGATTCATTCATATAGTCACCAAACTATACGTTTGCATTTGTTTTTCGGTTTGACTTTTGTCCCTTTAATAGACTGAAGTCTATTTATACAAATATGTCCCGTTTTTTTATAGAAAAGTATATATTTTATACAGTAAAAACTTCCTACACTGTTCTAAAAGTACATCAGTTTTTTAGCAATAAAAATTTAGTAATTTAAAAAATGCCATTTTTGAGAAAAAATACTCGAAGTTGTTGTTTTTGCTATATCTTTCATACAATGCATGAATATGTAAATTATATCACATAATATTTTCTACAGAATGACACAGTAAATCTGTATAAATATCTATAAGTATTTTAACTTTAACATATATCAAGAGTGCTTTTCTGAATAAATACAGTGATAAAAATTTGATAGACCTATCTAGGAGATATGAAATCAAAAGGATATGGCATTAATAGGTATAATATATTAGAAATTATAAAAAGGGTTAGGGAAAAGTTTAGCCTAGCAGTTAATAACTTCTCTTGAGCTTATTATGTTTATTCTTTTGACTGTATCTTGATTTTTCTATTAAAAATAGATGCATCGAAGTTTTTGTTACTATATTTGTGAGAATTTTTGTTCAATTGTTGAATGTTTGAAAAAGAGAACAAATAAAGCAAAATCTACAAATTGTGATTTCTTTTAGAAGTTGTAGATTTCATAAAATAGCAAATTTGTTATAAATTTTTGCCCTCATTGTATTTACTTAATAATTTTATTGGGCTTATACTTATTTGTAGAACTACCTTAATTTGAGATAATAATTTAATATAAATAGTTCAAAATTGATTAAAAGATATGCAGTGTCTAATCAACATCCACAAAAATATACATATTTTTCACATTAAGTAACGGTTATTTATTTAACATATATTTTACTAATTTGTTTAAAACCAGCAATAGTATGCTGCCTAACTGTAACTTATGTATGTATGTAAATATTTCATAAATGTATGACATTGATTCACATAATTTATTATTTTATGGTGGTAGTCATTATAATGTAGAAATGGAATCATATATGAATGTTGGTAGTTTTATATGTAGAAGATAATCATATAAGACTTAAATATCAGGTAACAATGTTTACATAAGTTTTTATTCCTTCTTGAAATTTATAAAAAGTTTGTAAGTAATTTTTACTCTTCAGCAATATCTCTTGGACCAGAAAAAAACTTATGTAAACCATTTTAGTTCAATGTAAAGTAGGCGCTTTTCGAAATTTTGAAATTAAATTCGAGGGATTTTTTTTTCAGTATTTTATTAAAATAACAGGGTGTCCACTAAATATAAATGCACAAAAAGTTTTCTACTTTTTTATAAAATATTTGAGATAAGGATTCTAAGATTTTTTTATATATTATTTATACATTCCTCTTTTAAGTGCCTACATAGCTGCTATTAAAATTTACATTGACAATATACATTGAAGTTATGTTATTTACTTTAAACTAATGTGACAATCGGTTTTTAGATAGTTTTAGACCGATACTTCGTTGTGATTATTTACTATTTTCTCATAAATTTTTATCAATATTCAATAAATATATTTAAACATTATAACAAATTGTTTAATATACCTAAGTTTCTTATTACAGGCCTAAAACATCACTTCAAGACTGACATTTGAACTTTTTTTGGAGAAGCCTGGACTATGAAACATTCAGATTAGTTGAGGACAAGTTCTGCGGTCTTACTTTTTAGTCAAACTAGTCAAAATTAACTAGGTATGTTCTCCGAGCGGCGATAATATCAACGAAGAAATCTCTTATTGTTACAAATTATATTACATTTTAGTTAAATCTGTATCAAATTTGAAGTCGCAATTTTATACTGTTTTAGTGGAATCACACTTTATATTCTTGTATGAAATTGACTCATTTAAGCTTCAACGTCTTATCAGGATCATTCGTCCTCTTTATTATTCCACATTCGCTACTTTTAAAAAGTGGAATATTTTAATTGTATTTTTTTATTATTTTATTTAATTGTGTGTAATTATGATCTTGTACAAATATTGTAACTAGATAGCAGGAATAATGACGTATTCAATCTACTGATTTTAATAGTTAATATAGTGCCTGTAACAGTCCTATTGTATGTTAATTTTTCTTTCATGTGAAATATTAAAAATTGGTTTCAGTGTAAGCGAATTGCTCACATATACTCTTTTATAAGAGGAGAACTCTTATTGTATATACGTGTTAATTTTTATACTGATAAATTAGATTTTGGTAAACAATCGAAGCCACTGTCATTTTACACATGTCAAAATAAATATCATGTTGTCAATATTATCCATCAATGTATTTACCATAATGGCAATGCAAAGCATAGATAGTACTGGTTTAAATAGTGTGTCTGATAATCTGAATATTTCTGTAAGTGATGCATTTCCAAAATTAGAACCTCATAATATAGGAAACTTTGTAAACAATAAAAGTATTAGCCAGAACAGTTTATTAATGGAAAACTTAGATAACGAAAAGTATCGACGCAGTGTATCGGGAATAGATAACACTGTTAACTCGACACTACATCAATTAAAACATGTACTCTCCAAGTTCCATTTGTCGAAGAAGAACCAGTTATATAAAAGGGATGCTGGTTTATTATCATCAGGTAAGCCAACATAGAACAAACGTTAAATTGGAATTTCGTAATTACAGTCTGTTACTCAAGTGCGTGCGGTTCGCCACAGTCTTAATAGATGGCACATCGATCTGATCTTTTCCCTCACATTATTTGTTATCTGTCTTTCATGCTGCGAGATTATTTTGCATATTATTTATCGAACGCCGGTGTGACAATTTTAAAATGAGTTCTATGTACGCTAACCGATTTGAAGCGGTGTTTTTGTGCACCCGCCCAAAACGTCCGAAAATGTCGTTTGCTGCTGCAGATGTCTGAAGCATTTGCCAGGATATGGGTAAATCACTATAAAGAGGTTAAAAAAACATCAATGTATTGCCGGAACGTGTCACGCAATGAAAGTGAATGTTTGGGGTTGCTTCTGTGTAAAAGGATTTGGCCCTTTGTACTTGAGAGTTTGAACGCCTAAAAAATGGTCAAAATATATGAAAAATGTTTATTAAAAGCTGCCCGGAGATGGTTTGGTGCAAGAGAATAACGATTCCAAACATCGGAGTCGCTTATGCACCGATTGGAAACGCAAAAATGGCATTGTTTCAATGGATTGGCCTTCTCAGTCTCCTGATGCCAATCCAATTGAATTGGATGAAATTAAAGCTTAGCTCAGCAGACATATTTGAGAGACTTGGAGGTATTTACCTGACATATTTGCCAAAAATCTGTCAAAAAACATGCCTCAACGCTGTCAAGCTATAATTGACAATAAAAGGTGATTGAACAACACACTAGGCAAACGCATTTTAGCTTAACGATTGTACTAAATAGTTGAAAAAGAATTTTTCATACATTTTCTTTTTTGCAAATGTATCAGTCTGTAAGCTCTTGTAGAACAGACTGTATTATTTGACTAATATCAATAGTTTCTTTAATTAAACAATTTTATAGTTTAAATATTCATCGAAAGCAATACAGTGCAAGTCACAAACATAAAATTGTATTGAAAAAATGCTCACATACATTGATTCACAGGTCAACATTTTATCTAAGCTTGTGCACGGGATGGTATCCCAAGGTTTTTGGAGTCGTTGATTACAATGAGCGGGTCAGTGAAGCTCCGTCACGTCAAGTTTAAGGTCATTTGAAGGTCAAACGGTCAAAATTTCCAAAAATTCGAAAACATTCATGAACATGTTTGAGGTCGCTGAATCCGAATCCGTTGTTTATTTTTACTTTGCATGCAATCTCTGTCCCGTAACGCTTCAACTTGTGGTTGCCATGACGGCATGGAAGCCATAACACAGGGACTTTGCCGGATAGTGGGACAAATCCGTTGCCCACCGTCACCACGTTTAGGTGTCCTGGGTGCAACCACATGTTTTAGTCGTGGTCAATTCGACAATTTGAGCCACATAAAATTCTTTGGACAGATAGCCTGGATTCTACTTATTTACGTGGATTCTACAGTCATTTTCCAAAGAATCTTTTCTGGTATAAATCTCATTAATGCTTAACATGGTAACAATCTCAATCTTCGAAATGCACAATTGTGCCCAGAACTAGAATACCTGCCTTGAGATGACCTTGAATGACCTCGAGGATGCATGGAAAGTAAAAATAAACACCGGATTCGGATTCAGGGACCTCAAAAACACGTCCATAAATTTTTTCAGATTTTTTGAAGGTTTTTTGACCATTTGACCTTCAAATGATCTTGAAATGAGGTCGACTGAATTCGGATTAAGATTCAGGGTCCTCGAAAACATATGTATGAATTTTTTCAGTTTTTTCGTATAGTACTTGGCATTTTTGTCTCAAAAACCCCTCAAATGACGTTGAGCTGACCTTGAATGACCTCAAGGATGCATGCAAAGTAAAAATAAACACCGGATTCAGATTCAGCGACCTCAAAAACATGTCCATGGATTTTTTCAGATTTTTGGAAGGTTTTCTGACCGTTTGACCTTAAAATGACCTTGAACTTGACGTGATGGAGCCTAATCTACCCGCTCATCGTAATCAGCGACCCCAAAAACCCTAGAATATTATCTTCGATTTCCGTGCACATTCGTAGATAAAATGTTGACCTGTGAGTATTATAAGTTGCTCTCTTTTTTATAAAAAGGAATCAAATTACATATTTTAAAGATGTTCCTTCCAAAATATCAATTTGAAACCAAATTAAAATGCGCAATGCACGCACATTTCTTAAAATTATGTACTTGATATTAAAAGAATAATTTTTAACTTGCTGTATCTTGGGAATGACTAGGAATAATTATTTAAAATTTCAAAAAAAAATCAAATTAAAGTTCACATTTAAAACAATCGTCTATTACATCATATTGTCCACTTGGGTATATTTTTTTTGTAAAAAAAATGGATCACTTATAATACTAATCGACGTGGCTGAACATTTAAACAATTTTGTGTTTGTTATACTGAATTTATTCCCAGTTGTGGTTTGCAGTGCTTATAATCTTTATCATTTCTGAAGATGAAAAAGTACATGTTAAATAATAATTAATGTGCTTACAACATTGAATTATGGAGGGATACGAGTATATTCCAAAATTAAAGCGAAAAAAATATTAACACCTAGTTATGCCAATAATAAATCTATCTCTTAGAGCTATCAATCGAAGAGAGTGATCATGGCACTCCTTGATAGCTCTTGGTCATGAAGAAGTCCTCTGCTCCTCATATCGCTGTAAAAATGATCTGATAACACGATATGCGATTTCTCGAAATGACTATTTCCCTTCTCACCCAGGTACTGATGATTTTACCTACCCCTGTGAATAAACCCTTTTTGAAAAACAAGCTTAATTGTTAATGTGTTAATCACTTTATGCAAATCTGATTAAAAGAATACAGAAAATTATTCATCAATAACTGATGACTGAACTGAAGACTACACTAATGAAAACCCTGTTGAGATTAAAAAAAAATATATTTAAAATTTCAAATTATATAGTACTCACTATAATAGACTATACATTTTTATTATTTCTATTAAGAGGTTTTTGGGATTTTTATGCACTTGATATATTTTAGAGAATACTTTTTGTTTCAAATTGCATCTTGATTTTTGTACATGGAAAAACACCTGAAATATACTAGTTGATCTGAAAGTTTGTGGCATAATTTTAGGAGAATCAAAATAAGCTGAAAATTTAAATATATTTTCTTTTTCTTAATACAGGATGTTAAATTAATACTTACCAAATCATTTTTTTTATTACAGTCAGCCATTACAGCGAAGTAGAAGCTGTATTTATTTAAGATACCCAACAATAGTTTTTATTCCTGTCTACCTATCTCACATATCAAAATTAAGTATGATAGACACTGTAGCATTTGAGAATTTTATGTCTCAAATTCGATTGATAAGTAAAAAATTAAGAGTATTGTTACTAGCCAATAGAGATGAGGAATATGTAAGGTGACCAGAATTTAGAAATTGGTTAGAAGCATATAGTATTTAAATCAATCCCCTCCGCCTACTTAGGTTCTATAATATTTTTGGATTTCATTTAGATCAATCATTTTTTAGGCGTATTTTATGCTACATACGCTAAAATATACATTCTTAAGACGAAGTCCATCTATAAAACTTTATATGTATTTTTGCCCTATTAGATTCTTCATTATCTTCTGCCCTTCTCAATAAAATGATTTACTATGTTATTGTTTAATGCATTTTCGAGAAATTGATACCAATGTAATTTTTTCTTCAAAACATTGGTATTTGGTAAACTACCAACAACGAGACGCAGACGATAATTAGAATTTTCGCCTCAGTTTCCAAAGTTTCCGTCGTCGCGCCCAAGACCTCCCCGAGCGACCAAAAATCACTCCAAGCGCAGCAGTCGACACCGTCAGAAGTCGATATGCTGTCCACGGAGACACCGAGGATCATAGAAAAAGGATATACAATAATATAAACCTTTTTCTATGCCGAGGACGACGCGTTGCGGAAACTACCAAAATTCACAGATCTCTACGAAGTTTCCGCAATCGCTCCCAAAAAACCGCTTTGAGCAGCCCAAAATTACTATGCCGCAACAGACCTCACCACAACAGACCAATGCTGCTAGTGCAGCAGCAGTTGCCAACGAAACGATTTAAAGAAGGAAGAGCCGTTCCAGATACGAATTTTGGAGATCAAAAATTCTCCGAATTCAACGAAGTTCGAACTAGACGGAAGGAAAACACTACAGAGAAATCTACGAGACCGCACACAGGGTTCATCCCAGTGACAAATCCATCTCGGTTCGATATAGTCCATTGAAATGAAGGCTGAACCTCCATTTTTTCCTCTGTCGATCAAACCTGGGCGCAAACATGTATTCGACCCTCAGGAATCCGAATCCGCAAAAATCTTTTACCTAGGTGGTCAGGAAAGGGGTCAAAAGGTCAAAAAACCGTAAAAAATAAGGTTTTTCGCAAATATCTCGTAAACCGCGGCAAGTAGTAAAAAAATAATTGCACCATCGTGTTCCCAGGGAAATTTTACATCGATTTTGTGCTATTGCTTATTAAAATTAAATAAATTTATGTTATGTTTTGGACAATTACCAAGCACGAGAGGGGAAGTGTATATATAGGTATACTCCGGCGGTGAAAGACATGTGGGGCGCGCGCACTCATGTGTATCGGCTTACTCACGGTGTGTTCATCAACTCCTTGCACGTGTTTTAATATTTGTTCGAATTTCTATATGAACGGTGTTTTTTACTATTTTGAAGTATTAATGTTATAGCAAAATAGAGTATAAGAGTTAAAGTAAGTAAGTAAATGTTGTGTTAAAAATTACAGTATTAATATTTGAATATTAAAGTATTCAAAATTGTAAGATTAAATTGTTTTAATTTTTAAAAATATTAACTTTTATTGTTTTGGGATTTTAATTAGTTTTTATTGAGAAAAATAAGATGTGTTTCATATACAAAATTGAAAAGGAGTCTTCTGAATATTGCTACAATATGTAAAGGCTATAATTTCAATTTTATTTTACTTTTTATATTTGTTGTTTTTCATTTTTGTGATTAAATATTGAGACGACAAAAAATTTTAAATAATTTCTTTAGGATAATCATAGCTATGATTTAAATTAAATAAATTTTTAATAATTTAATTAAAATTTATTTTTGCTTTAAAATTTACATTTCGATACTAAGAAATATGAAAATCAAATTGTTCGGATAAAAACAACATTTTTAGCATATTTTAGGAAGTGCGATTTTTTACACTCCCATAAGAAGTATTGTTAAATGTCATTTGTCTCAGGATATGATTTTACATACTCATTACACTGTATGCACATCAGATTTCACTGAAAAGACTTCTTATCAATTTCTTTTCGATTTGGTTTTGGTTTGGTTTTTCGATTTCTTTTCGATTCTTTATCAATTTTCTTTTCGAAGATTTTCGATCTGATAGTTCATTTTTTGGAGATAAATGCAGGCAAATGCGGCCTGCGTAATAATAATATACCGCCTCCTTTCCCGTACAAGTCTCCGACTTATGGGCCAAATCTCGTAGTTAGAATAAGGAGTAGAGATATTAT
>NW_019417746.1:15565-51204 GCF_000390285.2 Anoplophora glabripennis | reverse complement strand
GGCCGCATTTGCGGTCGGGGTAGACGACGGATGGGGCCCACCTACGAAGGCTGTCCAGGCCTACACGAGATGAGGCAGGATAAAAAGGGATAATCTCCCTCGATCCCAAATCATTGAGGCCAATTTCTAGCCATGGAATAATGGCGTGTATTAGAAACGAAAAAGATGAAATCTTAGTAGGGTAGTAGTAAAGTATACTTACCACAAAATTATTTTTATACAACAGTTACAGTTAATAAAACAAAAATTATGTTGAAAATAAAAATGATTTATCACATACAAATATATAAATGTTAGAGGTTATAATTGTGATTTGAGATCTGTGACTTAATAATGCATTCTTTTTAGACCTCAATTTATCTCAATTTATCTTACTTCATCTCAGCTCACTTTGTCTTAATTATTCTTACAAGTGAAACAGTCGGGTGGTAAAAAGAATACAGCTATTATAGGTATGTTCCAACAGTAGTCAGGAATTGGTTCCGAACCGTTCGAAATGTACATCCAACTAATTCTTACGATATATTCACTGAAGACACATTTAGAACTTAGCTGGCCATACATTTCAAACGGTTCGGATTCAATCCCTGACCCCTGACTCTTGTTGGAACAGACCTTATCTATGATCCTAGATAAATGATTCTGTCTATGATATTAGATATATGAAGCGACCGGTTGACCTAGAATTTAGGGTTATTTCTTCATGAAAATTTTGTTGAATTATATTGTTATCATTAAATCATTAATATACTTATATCTGTTAAAACAAAAATATATATTTTAAAAGTTCACTATTTAATTTTTTTAAAATGGACCGCAGTGAAGATGATATTATTCAACGGGTTGAAAATGATGGTAGTTAATAATTATCATTAATAATGTCTTGCATTGAATGCCTTTTTTTCTAGATTTTTATAAATATTTTCTGAAGTCTAGTTCAAATGCAGTACTAAATTACTCGATGACAATAACAGAGCAAGTAAAAAAATTGGGAGAAGGTATAGAACTATTAAATTTGGAACTTCAAAAACAAGTCTTGGAAAAACATAATGATTTATTGCAGCAAGCTGAGCATGCGACTAAACTAGAAACTGTTCTGAATATTATAAATACTCATGTACAGAACTTATTTGCAAATGCTGAGCGTTTAAATAGTCAGGTAACTTTTTCTTTTAATCGGAAGTTTATTATTTTCTCTAATGAAAAAATATTTGAATGGAACAAATTGTATTCATTATTTTATTGAAATTGAATGGATTCAGCCAGAAATTAGATATTAACATTTTTATTTTCAATTTCATTTTAACTTAATTCAATTTTAGATCACAGTTCCTTATAATGAGTTGGAAAAACATACAAAGGTTTTAAGCCGTTTACATTTAGCTAGTCATATTTTACGTCAAGTAAACAGACTTCAACAATTAAGTAAAAGATTAAGTACTACCAGTGATCCAGTTCAGAAAGCCACTATTTTGCAGGAATTAGGTAGGTGCTTATTTAACTATTAACTCTGGGGGAGGGAGTCTAATTGGTAATAAATTGGAACATCAAGTGTTGTCTAAATTAAATATCTTGAATAATCAAAATGCAATTTTTTTTTTAATTTTTGAATGACGTATGCAACGAGGCATTATTGAAAATCCTGGGATTTAAAAAGGCCCGCAATTATGGTTCGCAGATATTCATGTCATTAACTATATTTACATAAAACCTGAGTAAAGAACAGCAATATTATATAGAAACTAAATTTAAATTGCTAAATAGTTTTGGCATTATTATTACATTCTTGTAAACACGTATATGTAAAACTAACTTTTTCAACAGATGTGCTTGTTGGGCCCTTGACACGACTTTTATAAGTAAGGGGTTCATTTATCTCGATCTAATGCTGTCGAAGTCTATAGACCGTCATTTTTAGGTTGAATCATTGACTGACAAGTCATTATACATCTGTACACATTACTTCGAGAGTCCGAGAATCGATGGTTACTTAGGCCCATAGCCAATATCACACACTTCCCCCCTCTATGTCTCTGAAACTATAGGATCACTTTGGGCCCGTGACAACATTTGATCAGAATGTCGAGAACATATCACAATTCCAGCCAAATCTAGCGGGACTCAATTTCCATTCATTTTGTGCAGGATCCTTTAAAATACTATATTTAATATAAAATATTAGGAAATTTTTAAATCTTCATCTTGCATATTGCTTTGTCTTAAACAACAACACTTTTGAATGTCAACATTGCTCTTCCTTCTATGTGAGTACCTTGGAAATAGATAAACGTAAATTTTCATAAATTGATCCAAGACTAAGTTCTTGTTGCACACAAGTTTTTGCAGCTAATTATTTCTTTGGTTGATTTTCTTTTTGTCGCTTACGCAAGAACAACAATGTGTTGATACAAATCTTTGAATATAGGATAGGGATTAATGTTATTATTTGACTCTCTGTAGTATATTATCAAAAGTTGAAATTTTTTGGTAATTTTAATGATAGTGATATTAGACTGTAAAGTTTAAACTAATTTTAAAGAAATAATGAATAGTTCCAGAAGAACTTATTCTTTATGGATTTCATAATAATACACCTAGAGCCTGTGAAAGTACAAACAGGACCCTGATAGTCCTACACTAACCAGAAAATGCTATTTACTACCTTAAAAGAAACGAATAAATTTAAATAACAAATAATAGTAGTATCTCAGTATCTGTATCACTCTTTATCAATAGACTGCTTTTGTGCCCAGAAATGGTTATCATCATTCAGTGCATGAATGAAAGAAACCTGAAAATCTTATTTATTATAGGGGGATGGTCAAATGCCAACGTATGTCAGTCTCTCACACTGACCCATACCAACATTCTTCCACCCTATCATACTCGCAATAAAATTCTACATATTTTGCTGATTTACTGTTTTTTTACATGTTTATACAGGCTGCTATAAATAAATAAAGCGTGGTGGTAATAGTTTAAATAACTAGATGGATTTTACAGGGTCTAACGATACTTACAGTATACAATTCAATAAACAAAGAAATCTAAATAAAAAATTTAGATAAATTTGGAACGAATACACTGAAGATGAATTTTTCGCGACAAAACGTCTGAATCTGGTTCAGGCTGAGGCAGTACAGTATTGGGGGCCATGAAAGCTTCCAAAAAATGTAATAAAATTTCTAGGGTCTTATTTAAAAAAAATGAAGTTGATGATGGTCCTGGAGAGACAAAACCTTACATACAAATTGATTATGCCATTCGAAAGAGGGCAAAAAGTGACCATGAGAAAGTGTTTTTCTTTTTTCAATATCACCTCGAACAAGGCTGAAATGAAACAGAAATGGATTTCCAAAATTTTGTTTTTTTTTCAAATATTTCGAAAACTAATCATGTTAGCCTTGATTTTTTAGAGGCGTAATGTTGATCCCCTGATTACGCAACTTTGCCCTCATTTAAGCTACTTCATACCTCTTACCATTTCCGAGATCCCTGTAGTGAGAAGCGAATTTGTAACATCCTGTATACTATTATGAAAAATCTTAGCTTTTCAATACATAGTACTACAACTAATTTTTCACTTTCGCATATTTAGAGCAACTGGCCTGTGATCCAGAATTATCAGATATAGAGGCTGTAAATACTGAACTTCGTAATATAAAAATTCATCAACAGAAATTAGTTCAATTATCAACTGGTTCATTAAACCAAGGAATTCTAAATGAAAATGTTACTCAAACCACAACTGCCCTACAGGTAATAATTTTAAGTTATAATTTTTAGTTATAAGCATTAAACTATTTTAAAACTGTTCAAGACACATATACAGAGCCTCCATAAATGATTACAAGCCACGTTGTTTGGAACAGTAATTTTATTTCCTTCAGGTTGACAATTAAATTTTGGTAAAATTAAAACAATAAGATCAAGATTACATTAAAACACAACATTCTGTTTCACCGGTTGTGATTGGTGTAATTTTTCACAAGATTCGATTCAACCAATTAACGATCGCATTATTTCGAGCTTAGACGTAACGGTTTATCATTGTTCATTGTAAACAAATCATTAATATTGATGACACCAACATTTAGGGAATTTACATTACCAGTACCATTTGTGCAATGTTGGGTTGCTTAGGCTCGGCAGTATCATGGCATGTAAACATTTATGAAGGCTCTGTACATCATGCCCCAGATAGGTGAATTGACTTTTGATATTTGGCTTAATTTTTCTCAAGGTAAGTATTAAAATTTTTCACACACACTGAGAAAATTTTCTTAACATTTTGTCAGGGCACTTTATACTAATGAAAAAAACTGAAATCTACCGAAAAATCAAAGTAGGACTTTTTATTTTATTTTGCAGAAATATTCAGTTCTTAGAAACATTTTTGAATAACATTTTGTGATAGTTCGTAAAGAAAGTGTACTTTACTAGTGAATAAAATTAGATTCTAAATTTCCATGGTTTACTAGATTTTACTTATTTGAAACCGTAAATTTTGTTTCACAAATAAGCAGGGCAGAATCTCGGAAGGTGATTTTTCAATATCAATATTTTTGACTCTTATAAAAGTAATTTCACATAATTGGGGACATGCTGTTTATATAACACACTACACAGAGTGTATCATAATTATTAATAGCGCAAATTGAAACAACTGTAAGTACACGATACTAGAAGCAAAAAAGTCTTTGTAAACATGGATCTGCAAACGAGCTGTTTGCGAGATAATTTAGAATATGTGGTTACCAGTCACCACTGACTTGATTGTTTGTAAACGACTCTCGGAGTGTCTTCGAGCAGGATATGCTTTTTGGTACAAGCGTACGGCCTCCCGTGCATTGCCTTTAGCCCTACCATACATGAAGTGCTTCATACTCCTCATTACTGTAGTATTCCATTTTACCTATTGTACAGCACACGTAGAACACAACTGTTTTATTACAATGCTGCGTCTCAGAAATATTCACTTGAGTAAACCAAAACCACACCGTTTCTACTACACAAAAAGTAAACAACACACCTGACGCTCCTCAAACAACCGAGAGAAGTGGTACCCTGACTGTGTACTGTATCCATTCTATTTTATTACAACTTCATGTCTCAAAAATGTTCATTTGCGTAAATAAAGACAACACCACGGATCGTTTCTATTGCACAAGAAGTAAACAACACAACTGACGCTCAATGCAGTGAAGAGTATAACAGGCCTGCATCCGGGTACAAGAAAAACCCTTTGAACAAACACTTCCTTTAACTAACAAGTAAGTACATTGTAGTCATTGTAACATGTAGTAACATATTAACTACGGTTTTCTTGTTCATTAAAAATAACTGCACTTTTACCAAAATATCTAATAACTTTTCTTAATGTTGTATTGGTACCTTTTCCTAACTAGGATGAGGTCTACACACAATCAAGTCAGTGGTGGCTTGTAACCACAAATTCTAAATTATCTCGCAAACGGCACGTTTCCGGACCCATGTTTACTAAGCCTTTTTTGCTTCTAGTATCGTGTACTTCAGCTGTGTAAATTTACACTATTAATAATTAATAGTGTAAATTTACACCGTGTGTAAAAAGTGATTATACAAAATATTTATTAAGTGTTGTTTTTAGATTTTTTATAACTTGGGTACTATAAAAACAATTACAAATAATTTGGTACAACAAAATTTAGATGAATGTCGAGTATGTTTACAAATGGCACTCAGTGCTAATGTTGGTGGAAACTTGGCAAAGAACAAAGGAGGACCAGGTCGTGTGGCTTTAACATCTAATCAAGGATTTAGAAGTAAGATTTGGATAGAACTGGAAAAACTCTTTTCAGAAGATGTTTATCAAATTTGTAAACAAGTAAGACATTTTTATTAATTTTTCAAAAATTATGTTTTAATGCAGCTTAAATTTACATGGATAATATGTTACTATTTCTATTGTTAGGTGAAGTTTTTACAAATAACGTTAAGTGGATTAAATATGCAAAATGTTGAACAAAATATAGCCATTATGTTTTGGACCAAATTTGGAGAAATTTTACAAGAGGAGATACAAAAAACTACTTCTGCCGTTCAACAAATGTTAGAAGAAGATTATCCGAAATTATTAAAGAATTATTGTGAAATGACAAAAAAGTTAAAATATGATCAGTTTACTTTTGAGTAAGTAATTATTTTCTTTAGTTTTTCATACCATAGTTAAAAGCAGATTTTAAAACTTGACTTTACTATTCCCGTTTATAGTTGATGGACGGGATTCATAGATTGATGTGTAGATACTAGGATTATTACAAAAATGTGGAAAACAGATTCAATTTTTTTATAAAAACTTGAAGAAATAAGAAAAGGAGAATATATGCTTTATTTAGGTCCTCTTCAATCCAGTAGAACTTTATGTGTCATTTCAATTACTTTATGTCTAAATTTCAATAGTAAGATAAGTAATTGTATAATTGCAAATTTTGCACTGATAAATATAAAAAATCTATTTCTGATGTAAAAATAGATTAATTAATTATAGATAGATAGATTAATTAATAGTAAATGCTTGCTGTATGTGAAAAACATTTCAAAGAATGTTCAAAACACTATTTTTCCATCTAAGAATAAACAGCACAGCACCTTAAAATACATTTTTAAATTGATTTATGTGACACACTTTTTCCATTTTCATTTCATTGAAATCTGTTAGTAAATAATTTTAGAGACTTATTTGCTGTGTAGTATCATTATTGGTTCTGATATCATTATTGCTAATTAATAATTCAGAATGTCAGGATGTTATAAAAGTGGATAATACATCATTAATGTTTTTAGTAAGTCCTTGTTATTTTCATTTCAAGGAAATCGCCAGCGTTATTTGTGAACTTACTTAAAAAGCCTTACAGAAAAAAGAAAGTCAGAAATTTCGAATACTAATTATTTTGGGGGTTACTCTGGACAAGAAATTAACCTGGGTAGGTACCCTATGTTGATAGGCAATTTCTACGGTATCCTTTTGGGTTCGCAAATCAAAGCTATATATTGTGATTCTACTCTCATTTATGCAGCTATTGAATGATTATCTGCTTTTTGACAGATCACAATCAAACAACACTTGAACAACCTGTGACTGATATCAGCTTGACGGGAGCATTATGTCATAACAATTATCCAAGCCTCGTCTGAAGCCTCAACTCTGTAATATCTTTACACAGAGTTGAGACTTAAGACCGGTTTTGGCTCATGTACACTCGACACAAGATAAAGGTTTCCAACATAAAAGACATACTACTTTTAAAGAGGTGAGCCGGTGGACTATTAATAGGAATTTTGGGAGGCATCAATAATTAGGGGCGTCATATTTTTTTTTGTGTTGGCACGTGTGTAACGACACAAAAAAAAATAGCAGGCCTGAAGTATATGCATTATAAAAAGAGAAGAGTATACTTTGCATCCGTTTAAATCCGTTTTAGGCTAGAAGAAAAAATATTAGTCCTTATTAATATGTATTTACCTTTTTGAGATTAACAATGGATATTGAGTGTACAATAATTTAAAGAAACACACGTTTACTGACGCACGCGCATTGACAATAGCGAACGAAATAATCTATCTTTGTCATAAGCAAAATATAAAAAGGTAAATAAATTTGTATCTGTCTAAAAAACAAACGTAAAAAAAAATTCGAAGGCAACTTTTCATTATTTTAAATAATCAACCGAATAGTATAGAAAAAAAATGTTTTAGTTTTGTTACATCATTAAAATTAACAATTAAAAATTTGAAATTGTTATAACTTTCTTATTAAAAATTAAAAATCATGTCTATTTCTCTAAAAAGAAAAGTTACATTTTTTAGAGTAGATTCCAGCCTCCTTAACTCTGTTAATTTTAATAGTACAAGAAAACGTCGAGAGGCCATTTTTATGTAGAATAGTATGCTTTACAACTTTTATAAGAAACTTCATCTGATTTTATTGCGGGCACCTATACAGTGTTTATTAATGGCGTACAGAAAAACCAGAGGCCCATTCTGTGGCTAAAATTAAATAAATTTTGTTACACACACGTAGGCTCTTAAGGCCGCCGTTTCCGAGCTGCAGGGTTTTCAAAATTAAAAAAAAAAAATTAAAATTTTTAATTTTCTTATATCCATTCAATCTAACTATAGTCCAGTCGGCAGAGGCCGAAAAGTTACACTTGGTGACATTTTCTTGATAACTCGGAAATAACTACACAGGAATACTTTAAGTGATGAGTTCAATAACAGGCTAATTTGCTGACAAAGTATTTTATCAGGAAAAAAGTTATTAACAATTTAATTGTGAAAAATTTTTTTTTAGTCAGCGGGATGACTGTACGAAAAAATGCTTCGGGTACATGATTTTGTTCGTAATAAAAATAGCTACAAAATGGCGGTGGTCCGATTACGAAATTTGCAATAACAAAGCCATGACATTGAAAAAACGGTATAAAACGTCAATTTTTTAAAGTTGCTGAAAAAGTGAATTATAAACAAAAAGTGATAAAACTTTTGAAAACTATAGTTCAATATATATATAATAATGATGCTAAAGCCGAAAATCAGGAGAGCAAAACTTTTTGTTCTATAAGGTTTTATACATTCATCGGCATCTGAAACTCGAAACTGCCAAATTTGTTCGAAGCTTTGCTGACACTTGAAATTTGGTACACACATAGTGTAAATATGCAGAAACCAAAAGCAATTTGCAAAATTCAAGTATCTTCATTTTTGCAGATTTGGTAAGGTTTTATACGTGGCCCTAGTTTTATACGTCACCGTTTTTTTTAATTTTTGGACATATATTTATAAAATATTCCATTACGGTAGATTAACCAGCACAATTACCTATAATTAAAAAAAAAATTATTTTCATCATTTAGATCCTAAGTTACTTAACATTTTGCACCTGTTAGCCATACTCATATATTATTCAACATATCAACATAAAACAAAAACGTATGTGTGGGGTAGGCCTGTAGTTATTTCCGGGTTATCAAGGTTTGACACAGGCCGAATTTCTACCAACTGGACTACTATTCGTAAGTAGGTAGTAGACGTTTCGCATGATTTATTAACTAAGATGAATCGATTTTTCTATTGTAATGTAAATGCAACTCTTTTAATAGAAACAAGATAATAAAAAATGAATATGGGGTCTGCTATAAGAGTTTGCCGATTAGTCCCATTTTAAAAATCCCAATCTACCAGGAAAGCATTTTTGTACAAAACTCGTAAAATGTTAGATGTGACGGTAAAATATTGCCACATGAGTTTAATGGGAATGCCCCATATAGACAAGCGGTTGAGCCGTCATATTTCAAACAAAATACGATTCTGATTGGAAACCTTTATCTTGCGTCGAGTGTACCATCTCTGTGTAAAAACATCGAAGAATATTACTTTGGCAATGCCTGATGGGGTGTGCTGTTATTAATACATACTTAGAGGCTCTCCTGTCACTTTCCAAACTACATCTTGTAGTAGAGGGAGAGGCAAGCAGGCCTTAAATGTTGGAGGCTATGGTGGAGTAAAGATCATGTTGGGGGATATATGGTTGCCCTCAAAGAACTAGTATGTTTTTCACAGAAACTTCAAAGTAGAGATATCGATAACCCTGATGCTCTGGAATGACCCGTTTGGTTCACTAAGACACGTTTTTGTCCCACATGATCACTTATCGTGTGGTTTTAAAGTGTGTCCATGTTGGGACAGAAATAAAATCGTGTAAAGCTGACCTGGATTCCTAGTTACACAGAACATTCCATCTTTTTAGCAGTCAATAACCAGTCTCAACCAAAAACATTAA
This sequence comes from Anoplophora glabripennis, assembly GCF_000390285.2. Lineage (NCBI taxonomy): Eukaryota > Metazoa > Arthropoda > Insecta > Coleoptera > Cerambycidae > Anoplophora > Anoplophora glabripennis. The sequence goes on along the minus strand of NW_019417746.1, from coordinate 41,384 downwards.
AGAATTTAGACTTTATTCCTTTTTTGCTGTTATTTATGTAACTGATGTATCTGGCAACATAATATAACAGAAAAAAGAATGAGGAGAATGTATCGGTCTTTGGAATGTGCATACAACATATTTAAACAAAGAAGGTGAACATGCAAATAATATCACACCAAAAATACTCCAATTAAGAATTATAATCAAATTATACAGTTTTGATTCTCAGTTTTCTTAAGCCTAGGTACGCAGAATAAGTTTGTCAGATGATGCTTTAATCTTTATATTATTTTATTTTTGTTGTTTGAAATATGTGTAAGATTATTTTTTATGCAGTATAAATTTGTTTTAAAAGTCATCTTAATTATCTTAAATAACTAGTTCGCAATATTCAGTTAATATTAGGAATAAGTGCAGTTTATTTTCAATGAATTTTTCCGTTCATTTAATTACTTCCTCAAAAAAAAGACAACATTTTTGTTGTTATAATATACTCTTACATTATTCTGAACATTATTTTTTTTAGAAGAATAAAACATGTTCGTTTATTTTTCGTTGACTTTAAGATAAAATAAAGTTTTTCAAATACATTTCTGGTCGAGAAATCTCTTTTTAGATGTTATGTACTTAAAACGTGAGCGACTATTGACTACTACGGTGTCCTTAAAGTAAAGGTTGACATAGGTACTTGTATACATAAAATAATATGACCAAATTAGCCAAGGTTGATGGGAAAATTTAGTATGTACCTCGGCCAAAACCTGTATTTTTTGGGTACCACCAACTTGTAGACAAAAACATAGGTTGATATAGGTATATAAATAACTATTAAAGTGTTCTTTATTTCAATTGTAGCCGAAATGTTTTAAAGAATCTTGAAAATTCTTATCTTTCAACATCTTTAACAAGAATGTTAGATCCTACACAATCATTATTCGATAATGAAAGTGCTGTGCCCTCCCATGATCAGATTGATTCGTTAATTCGAATAATAACAAGGTAATAAAATAAACAGATGTCAGTCACATTCTTTATTTAAAAAATGTATATTTTAGCGAGTTAAGTGTAGCACTGATAGAACAGAATTTAAATGAACAGACTTCTAAAAATGTTGCAAAATGCATCAAAATGTTCGCTGTCAAAACAGAGCAGCAGTTGGAAACAGGACCAGAAGCTGCTCAAGTTATAGGTATGTACCATTTGAATCTAAAAAAAAAATATGTCCACATCTTTTTTGTTTAAGGAGGATCTCCAAATATCGGTCAAAATAAAAATATGAACCTTGCCAATGCTTTATATTATCTCCAAACACAAATTCAAAGAATGCTTTTCAATATGAGGGATAGTTTACCAGATTCCTGTGTGAAAATAATCAGCGAAAGTTTACAAAGCCTTGATTATTTAACGTCGTCCATTTTACAACCACTAGTTGGTAAAAGATACTTTTTTTAATTTCTTACAAATAAAATATAAAACGTCACATCATTCATAAAATGACAGTTTCTTAATGAAAGTATTTTTAACATTATATTTTTAGGATCCATTACATCCGTAATAGAGACAATTATAATAACACTTCATTTGGAAACTGATTGGCCTAAGCTACCATTGCCTGCTAATAAAACCTTTCAATCTTGCAGTCCATACATGAGGGAATTGAGTCAGTTTATAATGAGGGTATATCAAACATATTTGTCTAATTTTGAGAATAAGGAAGTTTTATCTGCCAAGTAAGTATGGTTATTGTACAGGTTTTACCATTCCTGAAAAATTTTTGAATTTTTTGAATAACTGATATGCTTAACACACTGCACTTACAATTCTCCTGTATAATTGCTCTCTATTCTCCCTTTCGATTTTAATGCGCCTCACAAAAAATAATCGGAGGGTGTCAAGTCTGGTGATCTTGTTCTCTTCCGATCCACCATCCTTGATATTGTACATGTAAATGTTGTCGAACTAGTACATGAAATGAGGAGGTGCATAAACCACATTTCATGGTGAAGTAACAACAGTAGATCTTTTAATATGATTAAGATTAATTAAGGTTTTTTCCATTTAATCTGTTTGATAATATAACAGAGTCTGTAATAAAATTACCAATGAATGATGAATTGTTGATAAGAGGTTCTTACATCGAATGATTTCTCTACAATTCATTCTTAGCATAACTAACTTGTTTTCCTAAAATAATGTTTTAGTTAAGTTTGTATTTTCTGCAGGTTATTTATTTCAACATTATATTATATTTATATATATATACGTAAGTGTTCAAAGTTTATAAACCACATAGTCAATATGTTTAGCTTATTTGAAATTTGAATCTAAATAAACACCTAAATATTTTTTATCACGCGCGCTCGCTATGGGATATATAGCGAAGGGGGTTATGTGCACAGATAGTGCTCAGAGTAATAAATAAAGGGAAGACCTCATGCCCTATTTCAGTGCACAGTGTAAACATGTAACCACAACAACTCATATATCATCAACAAATGATATATAAGTAAACACAATGGTCCCTGGTACAGTGGTGTACCGAGTTTAGGTTTAAAATCTATCATAATATAAGGAAACCATAAAAATTAGACTTTTTAATAGAATTTGATAAAATCAGAAGTGCTTGATTATCTAAGCTTTCATGTGTAATAAATAGACAATAAATAGGAAAAAGTTAGTGGTTTCTCCAAAATCTATAATTAATATTTTAAAAACATTTCCAGAACAAAAGAGTGACTAAAGAAAACTCCTCAATTGAAACTGTCATTATACTATAGCTACCAAGTGAACATAATTTTACAAGTATCTAATGCTACAAAATATGATGCATTCAATGTCATTGCCTGCTATTAGTTCTATTATTTCATAGTAGTTCTCGATTACTGGAAAAACTACATTTATTAAAATAAATAATTTAAATAAAACTACAAGGAGCAAAAATATATTTCATTAAAATATACGCGTGTACTGGGTCACGTGCCTGATTAGCCAATAAAAACAAAGGACGCATCTATCTGTTCGCTGTGAACACATTTTGTATATGAGGTTGCATATATTAAGGGGCGTAGCTCGCGTCGTAATAAATAATAATATAAGCTCCCAGATTTATTTTACCGCGAGTACATTTGAATTCTTTAAATATTTTGTTGATATTTAATATGATTAAATACATAAAATTTTATGTGTTCTGCAGCTCCGCAGCTCTTATGGTAAAACTGCCACTGCATTTAATCGTGTGGGAAAATAGACATGTTCCAAACACGTTTTAAACGCATGCAACAAAAATAAACTGAATTTTGAGCTCATAGCATTGACAGCTCCTCTCTTACGGAGCAGGGACAACATGTGATTAAAGAAGTTTTATAGCAACATCTATAAAATTTCCTTCACTGGCAATTTCTCGAAGGGGGAGCCTTTGAGACGGCACAACCTTTTAATCAACACTGCTAAAAATGTTTGTTAAATTATTCTTATTACCTTTTTAAAACGTATTACCTTCCAAATGTTGTATTAATAGGGACAACTCCATGTGTGAGACATTGTTTTCCAGTTACTGTTACCTTAATATCTGTAGCACGGAAATGCTTCGAACAGACATAATTATCCTTTCCTTTGATAAATCATATTCAGATATGGCTAAATTTTCTAGCCACACTGCTCGTATCGCAGGATCTTATGGTATTCTACAAATAAACACAGAGGTAGTGATAGTATCAAAATACAAACGTAATAAATTAGCAAATAAAATACTTAGAACACCTTACACCCTTGTAAGAACGTCCATGGAAACAATGTTAAACTTACTTATGAAAAGAAGTAGCACATATTTGGCTCTTTTCCTGTAATTGTTGGCATATTATACACCGCTTTGGCATTTTTATTGAAATTAAATAAAAAAACACAGTTTAAAAAGACACAAAACACTGAACTCGGCTAATATCAATTTCACAATAATAGACTGTAATAATGGCATCTCTTATAGTACCGTTTAATACCAGGCAATGATGCCACTTACGGCGTTTGTATTGCTAAGAATTTCAATAATGTATTTTTTTTTTCGGATATTCAGAATCTATAATTATAAAACAAGTTGCAAGAAAATAGTGTCGTAGTCTTATGCATATTACAATGTAACTAATTTGCAAGTCGAGGTCAAAAAAAAGGTAGATCCTTGTACGTTAATCAATTAAAATAACCGCTGTACCTAGCTATAAAGATAAAAATGTAACATTGGCATCAACGTCAAGGACGTCACCAAGTTCCAATGTTTGTAAATACACATAATATCAACACTTCACTATCGAATGTAAATAACGGCGTCCCCTTTATTTATTAGTCTGAGGGAAATTGCCAGATAGTACAACGGTGTGGTATTATTTTCATAGCGCAATGCTCCAGCATTGTGCTATGAAAATTGGTAACGGGTTATCCATTTACTCCTTGGGAAGTAAAGTTTAAAAAAACACAGTGAATATTTAAATTTCGATGGAACTTTTATTTCATAATAAAGTTTGGACTATGCCATTATGCGTGAAAAACAATATCATTCAAATGTCTTCCACGGAACCGTTTGCAGGACTCAAACTTTTTGAGGTAATTTTCGAAGACTTTTTCACTCAATTCGGGCAATAATTCGGCCATAACTTGATATATCTCGTCTTTGAATTACTCCAAAGTTGTGGGATTGTTCGCATAACCACGGTCTTTCGCATAGCCCCACAAAGAGAAATCCAAAGGCGTTAAATCGTAGGATTTTGGTGGCCAAGCTACATCGCTGAATCTTGAAATTACACGTCCTGGGAATTTCTCGCGCAATAGAGCCATAATTGGTCGCGTTGTGTGGCATGTGGCCCCATTTTGTTGAAACCACATATCGTCCAGATCAAAATCTTCAATTTCAGGCTAAAAAAAGTTGATGATCATGGCGCCACAATGTGCCGTATGACAGGTCCAAATGCTGAGCTCGACTTGAAGTCGAAAGATTCGGGTCATCGTTAATGCTTTCATTCACAGCGGCTATGTTTTCGATTGAACGGGCAAAACGATGATGCACAGGTCTTACGAGGTCTGTTACCGATCCAGTCTATTGGAATTTCCTCACTGTATTGGTTGTTTGCTAGGATGGACGATTATGTCAATCATAATCTCCGCGTAATGTGCGAAATGCAGCCACCGAAGATCCACCATTTTCGTAGCATAATTTAATAATTTTAACGCGTTGTTCGGTCGTAAAACGTTCCATATTGTGAAATGGCAAACCTTTAACTAAACAAATATCAGTCTGGACGATAGTGACATTTGACAAATATCAATTGGCAGGGCTTTACTATCCCAAGCTCGAAATGGATAACCCGTTATATAATTTAACCTCATATTTTTGTAAATTGTATGTGATTTGAAACTGTTTTTCATTTTTATTAGGTATACCCTGTATATTTAAATATTTTGTGCTACGGCAAGTTGACAACTGGACAAGATATATTATTTTCCTTTGGAATTACTTAAAATATTATAATAGAAAACTTGTTGGATGTAATAGGCAAAAAGATATTTTTGTGACTACGTATTTCACATCGCATGCCAAAAACATTTACTGTTTGCACGTGTTACATACATATTTCAGAAGAGAATCAAATGGTGATATATTTTCTACTTTTTTCTACAAACACAATGTTTTACGGGTCCTGTAGCCCTGGGCCTCACGAGACTGGGGGGCCTTGGCAAGATTATTTTTTTTTTAGAATCAAAAACCTATTTAAGTTTTGAAATTTAATATCATTTTTTTTTTTAAGAAAGAGGGTCTGAGTAGAGCTTGTTGCCCCAGGCCTCAACATAGGTTAATCCGGTCCTGCTTGTCATAAGTTATTTTTTATCTTTGGTAGTTTCTGAGCTACTGAAATCCCATTGCATTTGACTTATTTTGCAAATTATAAAAAAAAATTGTATATTTTTGTCTGTTAAAACCGAATATACAAAGAATTATTCTGTAAATAATTAATATTAAACTTTAATTAAAATGTATATAAGACAAAAAACTTTTTATGTTTTAGATGCAGTGACATTGCTATAAGATGCATTGAGTTATTTGTTCGTCACACGTCCCTTCTGAGACCGATATCTCAAGGGGGTCGTTTACGTCTACAAGCGGACTATCTCCATTTAGAAAATTCATTAAAAGTTATATGCCCCCAACTTTCTGATTTAGGAAGACCATATCGTCTGCTAAAATCGGTGGCATCTTTGATAGCATTGTCACCTACTGAAATAGTTTCTGGACAAATTTCTGGCAGTTCAGTTCCTCACAGTACCATCCTTTTAATGTTGTTTGGATTTGCTGGTCCCGAATTAGCTAGTCCACATCAGAATACTAGTTGGTCATTACCAAAATTGTCGACTTGGCTGGATGAACATACAAATGAAGAAGATAGACTGGATCTTATCGCTGGAGCATTACAAAGATATGAACATATAGTAAGACAGAAAAATTCAGTTAATTATGACCCTGCTTATCCTGTAATGTCACAATTTTTAGAAACTGCAATTAAGGGTGTAAAAAAGTAATTATAATACGGTAATTCAACTTTGTGTGCAATTTTATAATTATATGAAATAAAGGTGAATATAGAACGGTGAATGTGATAATAAAATTATTGTTAATCACAAACAGGTTGTACAAAAAAGAGATTGATTTATTAAAACAGTTTAACAGATAAATCACTCCACTCTTGAAAACGATAATGTCCATGGGCATCATGTACCCCTCCCCTCCCCAACTGTTTAAAAAGCGTTTAGGTTTTGAAATTTTAAATTTTATATCGGTAGGTTGCTGATTGTTACCGCTGCTGAGTAAATAAACTATTCTATTCTATCTAAAAACGAATATTTTTTTTTCGTTTGTTAGTTTATCATAATTCTCGGGAAAGAGTAAAGGCTTAATAATCTCACAATCCTTTTATTAAGACGACTAGTTTCGAGGTCTACACTTTGCACCTCATCTTCAGGTCATAACAAGGATATCACATTTACGAGGTTCTGTGCAAAATTTGGAAAATTCATCTAAATAACCAGTTTATCAATTGTATACTTAATAATATCTTCCTAACGTTATTAGATATTATTAAGTATACAATTGATAAACTGGTTATTTAGATGAATTTTCCAAATTTTGCACAGAACCTCGTAAATGTGATATCCTTGTTATGACCTGAAGACGAGGTGCAAAGTGTAGACCTCGAAACTAGTCGTCTTAATAAAAGGATTGTGAGATTATTAAGCCTTTACTCTTTCCCGAGAATTATAAATATGGACTCACACTTATCTATTTCAAATTTAGTTTATTATGTTTTAAGAGCCCCCTCAAAAAATCAGCTCAAAAAAAAAATTTTTTTAGGGGTTGCTCATGATTTTTTAAAATTTTCTAAATTGTCAAAAATTGCATTTATTTTTTCTCGTTATTTTATCATTTTCTAGCTTGAAAAAAATCTCGATTCTGAAAATTTCAAATCGATATTTTAATTTCTAAAGGTCTCATAATTATTTTAACTTTAAAAATAGTGTACCTAATATGTTTTCGAGCAACCTCTAAAAATAAATATCAACAAACTAATAATTTTTTTTATTGAATTTGATGAATAAATAAATCACGACACACTTTAAAAATTTCACATATTTCAAATATTTATAATTTTTTTATTTTTTAAAATTTAAGTGTGATTTATTTCTATTCTTTTGTTCAACAAATTCAATAAAAAAAAAATTATTAGTTTGTTGATACATATTTATTTTTAGAGGTCGCTCGGAAACATAGGTACACTACTTTGAAATTTAAAATAATTGAGTGATCTTTAGAAATTAAAATATTGATTTGAAATTTTCAGAATCGAGATTTTTTTCAACCTAGAAAATGATAAAATAACGAGAAAATAAATAAAAAAAAAATTCAATTTGTGACGATTTTGAAAATTTTTTAAAATCTTGAGCGACCTCAAAAAAAAATTTTTTTTGAGCTGATTTTTGAGGGGGCTCTTAAAACATGCTAAACTAACATATTTTCACAAGAGACACGAAAAAAACATTCGTTTTTGTTTGGGCCACCCCAATGTCCATGTTAAAATAAATTAACTGATCAGAAAAAAAATTGGAAAATGGTAGTCAGAACATTTTCAATGGAACTTTATGTGGCATGTATGTCTTATTCAGAATATTTACAAACTGTTTCCGTTGGGATATTTTTCAACAAAAGTACGCCAGGAACATTTGAAAGTAGGTGTATTACATAAGAAGTATTAAAAGAACTTATTCATTTTGAACATAAAGTCACAATGAAAATGTATCAAATGTAATATAGACCGATCGAAATAACTCATTTAGAGGGAAAAAAAAAGAAAATTGTTACCTGGACTTTTATAAGTGGAAATGGTAAAGGGGCTTATAATAAGCGAAAAAAATAAATGCGTGAGCAGGGCCAGTGGAGGGTTGATTTGGGGGGTTGAAAAGTTATGAAAAATTGTATCATTGGNTTGAGAAGAATCAATAATTCAAAGGTTTAAATGTCAGTATTGGGATAAAAAGATATTAATGTCTAGATGACAGTGGAAGTTAATTTGATGACAATTTATAAATAGATTATGAATTTTAGAGGAATATTAGTCTAAATCTATGAAAGTGGTTATAAAATAAGGGCATTGGATAGGGAATTGAGAATTAAATAATATTAGAAAATTTAAATTAAAAATGTAAAATTTAAAAGTGATCTGATTGGTTAAATAAAAAAAAGGAGATTTTGTATTTTAAATTAAGTGTGTAGTGCGACGGTAATCAAGAAGAATAATAAATAAGACAGGAGAAGAGAGAGGAGATTGTCAAAAAGAATATAAGAAGATTAAATTATTACCAGCTAATTATAGTATCAAAGACGAGAGGAGAAGTTATTGAGAAGCTGAAGGAAAAGTTTCTGAAGATAAGAATTTGTATTGGAAGAAAGTAACAGGAGATACAGATAACGAAAGACGTAAATATTAAAAAGGTTAGATTATTAAAATTGTATGAATTATCCTAGCCAACAATAAAAGATTCGAGGGGTACGAGAGACCAGGGGAGAGCTAGAAGTCCCATCTAGCATATATCGACAATCACCAGGAGAGAGTACGTAGACGCCTAGAAGGGAGAGGATATAAGCAACGCTACAGAGAGAAGGTACCGACGTAAGAAATCAAGGACAGTGAAAAAAAAAAGGATTGTTGATCGGTCTGAAGTGAGTGACAATAATAATTATAAGAATAGAATAAGTACATGTTTGTAGCATAGAATTAAGATAGAGCAGGTTAAATTAGGGAATAGAAAAATTTAATAATTTATTTGTCATCATAAATATCAATAGAAAGTTTGAACCCAGATCACACTATATTATTTAATTTTATTCAGTTTAATCTAAGAACCGACTTCTGAGAAGGGAACTCATGTTCTGATAAAATTCATAGAAATTATTTGTGCAAAATTAACAGAATAAATTTAGTTTTCAATCAAATCATAAAAAAAAAGGAAAACATTAATAAAATTATAAGTTAATTTTAAATCCCGAATACTAAAACTATTTTCATCTTTGAATTACCATTTAAATTATATTGAGTGATATCCTGTGAGAAAAGCTAGCCTGGTAAGTGATCAATTATATTTCATGAATTAATAGAAAAAGTTACAACATTTTACTGGCGCTCTATATACTAATACACACCAATACACAAAACAGAACAAAGATATTTGTCACAATTGAATCATCACAATATATATGTAGGTATATGGTTATGTATGTCAGTGTATGTATGAAATAATTATATCAATATATGTCTGAATTTTTCTTAACTGAGTGTACCACACACGATGATTTATATATTGTATGTTAATATTGTATTAAAATATTGTACTGCATTATTGTTCTCGAAACAAGTCATTACTTATCGAGTATATGTTTTATTACTTTTTTTATGCTTATTCTTAGTATTAAGATTAGATTCTAAAATTGATTATTGTATATTGTTAGAAAGGATGTAGCATAGGTAAATAAACATTATTATTATTATAAACAATATAAGGGAATTTTTATTTTAAATTATTGCACAATTATAGCATATTTTTAGCACAGGGGTGATTTATAAGGGTTGAAAAGTGTTATGAGATACAAATTCTTTCATAAGCAATGAGGGAATTTTTATTTTAAATAATTGCAGCATTAAAACATTCCAAGCTTTTAAAAAGTAATTTTTTATCATTTTTGTCAATACAGGAGTGGTTTTTAGGGGTTGAAAGGGAAAAATTCTTTTATTAGCTATAAGGTAACTTTTATTTTAAATAATTGCACAATTTAATCATTCCAAATCTTTAAAAAGTAATTTTTTATAATTATTTTATGCATAGGAGTAGTTTTTAAGGGTTAAATAAAGGGTAGAAAAGATCAAATATATCATAAAACATGTTTGAGAACATGGAACATTATTTAATCTTTGTGCTCGAACAAGATTTTTATCAATAAAATGCTTAAAACTTAATTTTTTCACTTAAGGGTAGTTTTTACCCCTAAAAAACAAAGCGTCAATTGGGCTTATGTCACTTCTGCACTTGAGCCTAAGATGAGCCTTATCCGTAGAATTGAATGGTGTAATCAGTTTTTGAATGTTTTTTAATTTAAACAAATTATCAACAATAACTGAAAAATTCATTGTTGCAAGTAATTTTTTTTTTGCCTTTTTGAGCATGTTTTTGAACTGTGATTACAGATTTTTTTATTTCACCAAAAAGTATATGTCAAAACGAAAAAAAGATTACCGGCAGAACTCTGTACGATGATTTTTCTAAGTAGAATTTTTCTTTAAAAAAAAAGTGTTTCAGGCCGAAAAAAAATAAATATCAGAAACGTCTTGATTTTTTTATCTAAAAAAATTTGTGGATATTTAAGACAGAAAGGTATACTTTCCCTAACTTTCGTTAAAATTAAATTATTTTTGTGGCAATGGGAAATAAAAAACGAAAAATCAGAAAAAAAGTTATTTTTCGCATTTTTCTCGAAAATTTTGAGGTTATGTTAAAAAGGGACCTCTACAAAAGTTGTAGATTTTTGTAGAGGATACTTTGTTCTTTTGTATTGGATACTTTTTTGTTTGACATCAACTTTCGCCAGAAATCCCATTGATACAATATTTCATTACTTTTCGACCCCCCAAATCAACCCTTTGCCGCCCCTGCTCACGCATTTATTTTTTTTAGGTTTATTATAAGCCTTTTTACCATTCCCACTTATAAAAGTCCAGGTAACATTTTTTTTTCTACAAGTATAATTTGGTTGGACTAATTGACTAAACTAGTGAAAATAAAAGTACGATAATTCGTGCATTTTTGAAAAGCAGAACAGAATAAATGCTGTTATCAAGCATGACGGGTGACGGGAAAAAATTGATATTATGCACGAGTAATAGGAGTAGTGAAATGAATATTCATTGCTCAGTTTCCGAAGCAATTGCAGGTTGTCACTGTTCCACACAAAAAAAAAAGTTGAATTAATTCATAACCACTATTTTTTTTATCAAAGGACCAATTTGATCAAATAAGGAAATACATTTAAAAGTATATTATATAATTCGTGTTCTAAATTTTATTTGTCTTTTATGCCTTATTTGCCTAAGGTAAGTACATTTATTTGAAATCATATCACATTTTTAGTACACATTTGAGAATGTGGTTAAAAATTATGAATCTAATATTTCCAAACATCCACAAAATTGTCAATTGGAAACCAATAATCATCCCATTTTTAAGATCTACATTAGAATTTCGTATTATGTCTTATTATTATTATTAACCACACTCTATAAGTAAACAGAGACAGACATACATGTTATTGCAAACTTGTCTTTGATAGTTAATATTTATATGCTTGTAATCTGTATATAACGCTGCAATCTGCACTTCCAGTTTTTCTTGTAACATTTATATACATATATTCTTTAATATCGCTTGGATCTCTTGTTCTAATTCATCGCTTACTAACACTTCATATGAAGTCTTGTCCTCAACACACAGTTTATTAAAAATAGTCTTTGAAGCCTCCCAACATATTATATTTCGTGATATTGCGTCAACAAGAATGTTGGCAGAAGGAAACGTCATAGCTAATATCCTACAGAAAAAAATAAATTTTAGAAATATTTATCTAAAAATTAAAATAAATTACTTACTTAAATATACAAATACAGCATTCTTTAAGAAATTCTAATTGATGATCAGGAATCGATGCTTTTTCTCTGTCCATCATATTTGCGGGTTCTTTCCCCATTTTCTTTTCTAGATCACCTTGCGCAAAGAATTCTGAATAAATCAACTGAGCAACCCTTTTAGTTTCCGACCAATCCTTAAAATTAGAAATGCTGTAAATTCATGTATATATAAAAAGGAAAACAGTGATACCTTTGTTTGATCAGATAGATCGGCACATGTCATTAGGAGGCTACATAAATAGTAACGATGTTCTGGATTTGTTTTATCATACCCTTCCTAGTACAAAACATAAGATTCAGTTCCAATAACAAATGAGGTGTTACTTTAGATTATTTTATGGAAAAAGTTCCCATGGACATATGTTCTAAATGGTAAACAGTTTTAGAATTATTATTATTATTATAGGCTAAAAATATAATAAACTTGTTTTTCAATTTAAAGGAAGAGGTTTTTTTCTTTGAAACACAATTACGATTAAATCGAATTTTCAAAATATCAGTAGTGGATATTCTTTAGTTCTCTTCCACTGATATAACTGCCTACATACTGTTACCTTTACTTATCCATCTAAAAATGTTTAAAAATTGAACGAACTAAGAAAAGGCAATCTGTAACAATATTTTCATATCTAGTTCTGAAATTTTTCCATTTAGTTTTGAAGTATAATAGTTTTATCACTTACATCATGATTATCATATAACAGCAATAAACTGTTTTTTACAAAAGTTTTATATACAGGGTGGTCCCGAGCTAATGGGCCAAAATTCATGGGTAGATTCCCAAAGCAAAAATATTGCGATTTAGCTGAACTTACCTTAGTCCAAAAGTTGATAGTTAAAGAGATACAGAGTGTTAAATGTAAAATATTTTAGTTTATTTCTATTTATTTCTTAATAAATGCAAATATCCACACAAAATTTTGGGGTTTGGGGTTCTTTGGGTAGAGGAATTGAAATTTGTTCACAGTTTGGTTATAATTCATAGAGGGCGCTAGCTGCCATAGATTGAATGTGTTGAAAATGACCTAACTTTTTTGTACTTTAAGGTATCTCATCTTTATTATCAAATTCTTATTATCCAACTTTTGACACAAAAAAGATATACTTTATGAATGTAGCGGTCTTGCACCGTTTCTGAGATATTTGGTTTTGAAACTTACAATGCTAATAGTTGAAATAATTGAAATAATTTAGAAATGTTAAAAATAAGGGTTTATTTAGAATTAAAAATTGCAATGAACAGTAAAATAGTAAACATTAGTAAAAAATATGACTGTGACAATAACTGCTCAAAATGTCCACCTCCAACTTCAATACATTTATCAACGCATTTATTAAAAGATTGTCTTATTTTAAAGTATAAATCCTTAAAGTGAAATGACTTTGCAGTATTTAAAACCTGCTGCCAAAGTTCTTCCCAGGTGTTTATAGTTTCTCCATAAACAACTGATTTCATGTAACCCCAAAAATGAAAGTCTCAGTATTCTTTCTCACAGGTACAATACAATTTAAATTGTAAGCTACGATGTAATTTTAATTAGGTACGAATAATACTTAATGGAAAGTAGCATACAAATGACAGCAATAAGACAAGTGGAAAACGTCAACTATTTGATTTGCGTTCAAATCCTACTTAAAGAAACTTTACTGCTAAATTAATAATACCTGTAGGTACTTAATTGTAATTGTAATTGTAATCCAGCAGCATTGGAAGTTTCAAAGCCAAATATCTCAGAAACGGTGCGAGACAGCTACTTTCATAAAGTATACCATTTTTGTGTAAAAAAAAGTTGGAAAATAAGAATTTGATACCAAATATGAGATACCTTAAAGTATAAAAAAGTTATGTCGTTTTTAACACGTTCAATCTACTGCAGCTAGCGCCCTCTATGAACTTTAACCAAAATGTGAACAAATTTCAATTCCTCTAACCAAAGAACCTCTAACCCCAAAATTTTGTGTGGATATTTGCATTTGTTAAGGAATAAATGAAAAAAAAATGAAATAATATTTTACATTTAACACCCTTTATTTCTTTAACTATCAACTTTTGGACTAAGGTAAGTTCAGCTAAATCGCAATATTTTTGCTTAGGGAATCTACCCATGAATTTTGGCCCATTACCTTGAAACCACCCTGTATTTAGTTTGTTTATATACATATTTCATACATGCAGTATATTAATTTATAGAAAATAAGGAGTGTTCCTAAATCACAAAAGTTCGCAAGCAGGAACCCATTTTATGGATAATTTATTTTTAGTACCGTGTTCAGATAGTACAAATTTACAAATCTATTGATTTTGTGATCGTTCATACATGTTGTTCAATACAAATTTATAATTGGAACTATATCATTGATAATTTACTTGCGCCTAGCTTACTAGTATGTATGTAAATAATTTAATTTCTATTAAGAAAAAAAATTATTATAAAAGGGGTTCTATAATACCTTCATTTTCTTCTAGACCAATGACATAGGTATATGTATTTTCTGTTGTTTTTTAATGCCTTGTTACTCACCTTATTAATAGTACTAATGTTCAATATTTTCTCCCTTAGGTTTATACAAATTATCGATTGATTATTTTTTGTTTGCTTTATCTTTTAGAATCCCTCATAGAAAGAATTTAATCGAGATCAAATTGGTCTTGCGGATCGTAAAATTATTCCTTCACAAAGATAATTTATATAAACAAATGTCCTTTGTCTAGAACTAGAGGGTATTATAAAACACCTTTTATAGTAAACTATTTTTTTCATAATTAAAATGTAAACATTACGCACTAGTTTCATGGCAATCTTGACTTTATCCATTGTGGGGTCAGTTGATAATCCAAAATATTGTGCAAACTGTCTAAGAAAATATATGACTTATATCGCTGTAATCAGAAAAAGAAGAGGATTCCAATAACCCACAAATATACAGTGTGTTCTGTTAAAAAAGACATAAGTTTGATTTATATCTTCGAAATGTAAAAGTCAATTGTTTTTCTATACAGGGTGTTTCAGAAAGACCTCCCGTAAATTCAGGGGGTGATAGTAAGACAAAAAATAAGAATTTTTTGACTTATGAATTATATGTCTATCTTCTCTTGTTTCGAGATACAGAGCGACAAAATAAAATATTTTAAATAGAATTTTTTCGAAAATTTTCAAACGGTGCGAAATGTTTTTATGAAATTTGGTTTTTCAGGGTTTTTAAGGACGCCAAATACGGTGATCTAATTATTTTTTGTATATTTTATAGAGGGCGCTAGTTATGCTACATTCGTATTACATTTTAAGTTCAAATTTTTTTGAGGTTAGGTTTTTTAGCATAAGGGCTCCAATTTCTATTGTACAATTTTATTTTCTAAAAATAATGTACTCTTATTAGAACTTCCTAATATGGACGGTTTTCGAGAAAAAAGGCTTTTAATTGAATTTTTACAATACTAAGGTGTAGAAAATAAGTGACTTTTCTCAAAGTAGGCTTATGTCAAAACCTATTGATGGATGTCTCATGAACAACGCATACAGAGATTTTTAGTGACTAGTTAGTAATGACTAATTGCAGTCACTAAAATTTTGATATAAAGTTAATTAGAGTTTAAAATATTACTGAGAATGTATGCGTTGTTTATGAGACATCCATCAATAAGTTTTGACATAAGCCTACTTTGAGAAAAGTCACTTATTTTCTTCACCGTAATATTGTAAGAGTTCAATTAAAAGCCTTTTTTCTCGAAAACCGTCCACATTAGGAAGTTCTAACAAGAGTACATTATTTTTAGAAAATAAAATTGTACATTAGAAATTGGAGCCCGAATGGTAAAAAACCTAACCTTAAAAAAATTAGAACTTAAAATGTAATAGGAATGTAGCATAACTAGCGCCCTCTATGAAATATCCAAAAAATAATTAGACCAGCGTATTTGGCATCCTTAAAAACCCCGGAATACCAAATTTCATAAAAATATTTCGCACCGTTTGGAAATTTTCGTAAAAATTCTATGTAAAATATTTTATTTTGTCGCTCTGTATCTCGAAAACAAGAGGAGATAGACATATAGTTCATATGACAAAAAATTCTTATTTTTTGTCGTACTATCACCCCCTGAATTTACGGGAGGTCTTTCTGAAACACCCTGTATATTTCTTTGATATTTCCTAAAGAAAATTTCCTAAAACTTAGTTCCTACAATTTTTTTGTAGATAGAAAGGTAAAAAAAAAACAAGAAATGGGTAGAACGTTATGCGAAGGGACCTGTATATTAGGTTTATATATACCATTATATTATACCTGAGGATGAATCATAATTAAAGGTCATTCAACTCTCAAACATTTTTTAGACAGACTTTAGTTGCCTGCCCAAATATAATTAATCTATATTAAATATATATTTGTGTAGATGTGTTTTTCAAAAACTTCAACACTTGTCTCTCGAAAACTTAGCTATTTAGGAAATAAGTTCATAGGAACCTTTTTACACAAAATGATCTGGAGTATCTACATTAATAGTGTAGTCTATTAACAATTTAGAAATGTTAAGTATTTAAATTCAAAATCAATTATAGTTTCAAATAAAAAATTATTTACTATTAAAAATTGATGTACGTACCTCAGCCATTGCTAATTGCCTAGAATGGATATTGTAATGGGTAGCTAAATCTGTAGCTAGTATCATGTCTTTAATGAGATCAAGACATTTAATGTAATCCTGACGATTTAGGGAGTCCAAAAAATTACATCCCTAAAATAAGAGTTGTTACAAACATAGAACATGATTCGAATGTTCTAATTACTTCTGTATTTAATGTGCATATTGTTTGAGAAAGGTGGTGTCTTTCCATAACAGATCCTTCACTAGAATATAAACTGGCTAAAACGCTGTTGGATTGTTGTTGGAACGAATTAGTTGTTCCTCTGTGGTCTATGTCATGGCATAGAGATGACACAAAATAAGCCAATGCTTCCAATTTTCTACAAAAATTCAAAATATTTACATTAAAATCCTTGTAAGTAAATAGTTATGAATATTTTTATAAGATGCTATTATGAACAAAAGGAAATGTATTTTTCACAATAATAGTTTAGGATTGTCTGAGCAGCGTTTATCACAAATCATTTTATTTTAATTTGTAAAATAATTCATTTTCAAGGTGGATATTGAGTTTAATTTTATTTTTTTTTAATACGGAAATTACTACAGTAATTTCATTCAAATTTGCTATAACATTTTTTTACATATCGCCCCTATTATCACGTAGAGGCGTACCTGCATATCGATTTTTTGGATTATACGCCTCTACGTGATAAGAGGGACGATATAGAGGCAAAGTTAGAGTGAACATCGCAAGTTTTGTACAATTTTTTTTAAGACGTTTGAAAAATCCCTTTTAAGCTATTATGACATCAGATTATTTTTGAAATTATAATAACTCGTTATTCACACAAAATATTATTTACATGGTTTTCTTCAATTGTTTTTTGCAACTTGAAACTAAGCATAGATAATTTTCAACACTCTGTATCTCAAAAATTAAGCATTTTCCACACATTTATAGAAACTTTTTTTTTTACTAATTTGTGACAAAGAATCCGTCAATAAAGTTTGGTTGAGCATCTGCATAATAACTAATTGTTTGTCGTTGCGACAAATTTTCACGGCTATTTTGCATTCAAATATATATGATTTTGTGTAAAACATCAATTATTTTCATTTCTACTTCTGTTAAAAATGCATCTTTGTCTAGAATTTTCGACTTTTAACTTTGAATGGTCTATGAAAAACTCAAAATGCACAAAAGTTTTATTTGGAAATGATCTATACAAATCTGTAAAATAAAAATCTCTTTAATGTCAAGTACATTTTTCTTTTTAATCCTTTAGGCTTCTAATTTTAGTGGCACTGGTTCCTTCTTTGATTAAATTTTATATATAGATATTAATGAACTGGGCTGTATGAAGTTTGAAATTTATATCTTTATTGTTTTAGAAAAAAATTACTAGGATAGGTACTGAATCAATTTTGAGGGATTTTTTTTGTAACTTCAAGGCTTTATTGTGGAAAGTTGTGTACATTATTATTCTTCAAAGTATTGTCTATCATCGAAAAAACAACTCAACTTTTGAAGCTATCCACCAATCTATACAATTTCTTGTATCTTTGTTAGATTGAAAGCGCTGCTTAGCCAAGCCGTGTTCCATGGACTGGAACAAGTAGTAATCCGATGGATTAATATCTGGTGAATGTGGTGGGTAGGGTAAAACATCAAGTATTTTTTGACTCCATGAGAAATATGTGGCCAAACTTTGTCGTGTTGGAAAATTAGGTACTTTATCGTGCCTTTGCTCGAATAGCGGTTGTTCTTCCTTCAATGCACGGCTCAAATGCATCAATCGTGTTTGGTAGCGTTCACCAGTGATAGTTTAATTCGGTTGAAACAGTTATAGTACACAACACCAAGCTGGACCCACCAAATACACTACATGAGCTTCCACCCATGAATATTGGGCCTTGCCGTCGATGTTTATGCATGACCAAGCAAAACCCCATGAATTTCTACGCTTAGGATCATAGCGTATCCATTTTTCATCGCCAGTGGTAATATACAATACAAAAAACCCTTCATTTTTTGCAGTTGAAGCAATTGTTCACAAGTGAAAAATTGCCGTTTAAAATCTCTCAGCTTCAATTTGAATGGCACCTAATTTCCTTGCTTTTGAATCATACTGAGCACATTTAAACGTTTGGAAACTATTGTGTAATAAACATTCAACAAATCAGTAAGTTCATTTTTTGTTTGACATGAATTTTGGTGGAGTAATGCTTCCAATTCCTCATCTTCGAACTTTCTCAGTTGATCAGGGCGTTCTTTGTCAACTGTATCAAAATCACCATTTCTCTAAGACGTCGATACTAATACTCACACGTTTTTATCGATTGAGTATCTTTACCATAAGTTTCCAACGGCACTCTATGACTTTCAGTAGCCCTTTTCTTTAAATTAATCAGGAAAAGTAAAACTTCCCACAAATGGTGTTTTGTCTATTCTAAATCCCTCAAAATTAATTCACAGTCCCGGTATTATTCTTGCTCTTTTATTTATTTTGACGAGAGGAACCTGCTCTGAAAGATTGTCATAACGTTGTTATACCATTTATATTACCTACTACTGTCAAATTTTGAATGAAAGGTCACAATCTCAAAATCTTGAAATCAAATTTCTTTCTACATCTTCAAATAATAGTTACTTACGAAATATAACCATTTTCAACTAATTTAAAATTCTTCAAACATAAATATGCAAAATGGGCAACACAGAAAGCGTGAAGCCAATTGTGGTATGGAAGATCTCTATAGCCTCTCTTTACATATAGTATGAATCTTATTAAAGTTTCCTCTTTGATTCTAAAATATTCCATAAATTTCAAATCTTCAAACATTTTTAATACATAGCACGGTGTCTCTTTGTATATAATTTTTCTGGGTGTAAACGTGAATTTTGAAAAATTAGGTTCATCGTGATTACAAGGACATGTTATAACATCTGCTACGTCTTGATCGCTAACCTAAAAAAATAGTTCAATATTAAAATCATTAATGGACTTGTTACCCGATAAAACTTAGAACACATATAAATTAATTACCTACATTAATCCCCGTTAATACCATTTAAAATATAAAAGTAACTAATTACCTTCATATGGTACATCATAAGTTCATTGGATAATTTACTCCTTGCCTGAGCATCCTGAATTCGTTTATACACTAAACTATGCATAATGGATATACCACAATAGATACTAAATGCATTGGCTACTTGTTCATCGAAGTAATCAAAATGGCCATCAATTTTATTGCAAAGTTGTGCCACCCCTACAATATTGTCTTCGTCTCGAATAGGGAAACATAATATATTTCTGGTGTGAAAACCCGTTGCTTCGTCCATACCTTTGTAAAAGAGTGGATGTTTGTAAGCGTTTTTTATGTTAAGTATTTGTCCTGTGGCAGCAACATGTCCTGGAAGAAATTATCTTATTACAGTTTAAAGTCAGTATAAAATAAAAATGTTGCATTAATTAAATAAAATTCAAATATAAAGTATTAAATACAGAATTTAATAAGAGCAGAATTTTTAAGATAATTCTATTTTCATACCGATGCTGTGTATAGCAGTATATATTTCTCTATTTTATATTTCATAATTTATGCAGTGGCGGCTGATGCAGGGGGCTCTAGATTGACCTTATGAACCACATTAAAAAGGAAATGTTAAATTTGTAATGTGCACTCAATTTAATTCGACTTGCAAAATTTGTTTGCAAAATTCTGAATACGTGGGATCCACAAAGCTCGCCTCAACATTGGTTTACAACAACTCAACAAGTGTTTACAGCGGTGGCCATGGTTATCATTGCGCAGCAGTGAAAGACGGAGTGGGAGTACCGAATATTTACTATGCAGTTTGGGCTCTGTTTAGTCTGACCGTAACCAAATAATAGCTATTCACCGCTTTGTTCTTATCAAACATAATTTGTTTATGTGTGGTGTAAAATTTTGTCCTTTACACCTACATAATGTTTCTCGTGCATTTTGTACCTAAATTTTTCCGCTCTCCCTGGTATGGAAGTCAAGAGCTGCCACTGAATTTAGGTATCTATTAATTTTCACAATGATTTGATATTCATATGTTCAAAATACACTATACAGGGTGTCCCATTTTTATTCTGAAAAAATTCAGGAAAAGGTAGATCTGATAAAATTAAAGGGACTTTACCATATAACCTTATTTCGAAATCTGAACCCTTTCCGAAATACGGGGTGTTGAAGTTGAACTTTTTTTAACATTTTTTGTTAATATCACTTAGAGTTGTCAGTCAATTCTTCTCAAATTTTGTGTGGTGAATGCCACAGTGCACTAGTACTAATACACAAAATCTCAGCTCGACAGAAAGAGCCAGTGGCGTGCATTCCGCACTTGCCGATACCTTTTATAAAAAGTATGTGTTACGCCACTGACTGATCTTCAAAATAATAAGTAGTTTCAATTGTCCGTACATTGTTCTGCAAAAAAGCATTCTTACGTTTTCTCCATAATAGGCACCGTTACGGAGTAAACCGACATTTTATAAAATCATCCCTGATCTTAATTTTAGCAGAACTGTTTTAATCAACAACTGAAACGCTTAGGTTGTTTTAATTTGGCTTCAGTACTCTATCTAAAATCTCTATCTATCTAAAAAATGTTAAAGCACATTCCTGGATAATTGAATATTATCTGATGTTGATTCCTGAAACTGTACCAATAGTTTAGCAACGAATATTAAAGTTCAGATTGCAAGCCACTCGCTGCAATATACACGTTATACATTCTTAGTAACAGAAAATTAAAAATCAGAGTTGCTTTGAAAACAATTTTGGTTGTCATAATAAACTTGACATGATCACTCTTTGTTGAGAAACGAAAACTTAAATTTACATTAATTACTCGGATTTAACTTATTAATAAAATACCATTAAGTGCTTTAATAATGCCATATAAATTTTCAAATGCTGAATATGCTGATATTGTGTTCTGTTACGGATTGTGTAATGGTAACGCGTTGGGGGCATCTCGAGAATACAGACGGAGGTTTCCTGATAGACGACATCCAAATTCTCAAGTATTTACTGATACATTTCAAAGACTCCATGAAACTGGTAATGTAAGAAAAACCACAACATTAGAGCACAGATATCAAAGAATAAATTTGAGAATTATTCGTGCATTTCATAACAATCCTCGACTAAGCGTGAGAAGAGCAAGCCAGCAGCTGCAATTAAATAAAAACAAGGTATGGCGAACTCTTAAAAAAGATCATCAACATGCATATCATTTTAAAAAGGTTCAAAATTTGCACCCTGGAGATGCGCAGAATCGAATTAATTTCTGCTATTGGTTGTTAAATCAAATCGAAAATGATGTTGATTTTGTTTCTAAGGTTCTGTGGACAGACGAAGCGTGTTTTACGAGACGAGGCGTTGTGAACCATCACAATTTACACTTGTGGCAACATGAAAACCCACACGCTATTAGGCCGTCATCATTTCAAAATGAATTTAGTGTGAATGTTTGGTTGGGTTTTATTAATGGAGAACTGGTTGGTCCTGTATTTTTGCCTCAACGTTTAAATTCCGATGGATTTTTAGATTTTCTAGAACATGATCTTCCCGTTGTTCTGGAAAATTTGGCATTACAGCTTCGTGCAGATTGTTGGCTGCAGTTGGATGGAGCACCCGCCCACTCAGGAAGGGCAGTAGTAGGTTGGCTTAATGAGCAATATCCTAACAAATGGATTGGTCGCGGAGGCCCTGTTCCTTGGCCAGCTCGTTCGCCTGATATTACTCCTTTGGACTTTTCCATTTGGGGCATAATAAAAGACAAGGTATATGAAAGTGTGATCAACTCACGTGAACAGCTGCAACAACGAATTAGAGCTGCCTGTCATGATTTAAATCAAAATAGGTTCGTCATGCAAAAAATTAAACGAGCAATTAGAAAAAGATGTGAGGCCTGTACTGCGGCCAATGGCCTGCAATTTGAACAATATTTAAATATTCGTTGATACATTAATGATACAGTTTCTGTTTAGTTAATGTGCATTAATTTTATAATTAATTATTAAATTTTTGTTATTAAATCACCAAGAGAATTTTAAATGTTTTAATTTTTTCCAACTTAAAAAAAGTATCATTATCAGTAATCACAGATAGTATTCAATTAGCCAAGAGTGCGCTTCAACATTTGTTAGATAACACGAAATTAACACGAATAGTGATTAAGTTGGGCATTTGAGTTGTTGATTACGACAGTTTTGCTAAAATTAAGATCAGGAATGATTTTATAAAATATCGGTTTACTCCGTAACGGTGCCTATTATGGAGAAAACATAAGAATGCTTTTTGGCAGAACAATGTATGGATAATTGAAATCACTTATTATTTTGAAGGTCAGTCAGTGGCGTAACATATACTTTTTATAAAAGGTATCGGCAAGTGCGGAATGCACGCCAGTGGCTCTTTCTGTCGAGCTGAGATTTTGTGAATTAGTACTAGTGCACTGTGGCATTCACCACACAAAATTTGAGAACAATTGATTTATAACTCTAAGAGATATTAACAAAAAATTTAAAAAATATTTCAACTTCAACACCCTGTATTTCGGAAAGGGTTTAGATTTCGAAATAAGTTTATATAGCAAAATCCCTTTAATTTTATCGAATCTACCTTTTCCTGAATTTTTTCAGAATAAAAATGGGACACCATATATACAGTAAAGCTCGGTTATAACGTACCGGTGGGGACTTAAAAAATCGGTACGTTATATCAGAAGTACGTTTTAAAAAAATTATTAAAAGTTTTATTGATTCTTAACAAAAATACAAACATACATATATTTAACAAACGCAGCAATAGAATAACAGTATATATGGATATATGGATTTGTTCTTAAAACTTAAAAGCAAAACTAAAAGTAGTTTTTATTTGCACCACAAAATAGGTATGTATGTATAATAAAATACCTAAAACTACTTTCTAAAAAAGTGTTATATGAGTTTGTTTTTTTCGATTTATAAGGATCTGTTGCTCTAAATACATTTCTATTTCCAGCAATGCGCTTAAAATACGATCTTCAGTATTAATTTTACTTTCTAAAAATCGTTTTACATTTTTTATTCCTCTAATTGCGTCATCAAACGTTATGGGCGTTTCTTCTTCCGGTTCTTTTTCATCTTCTTCTCCACTGTCAACCTGCTCATCTTCGTTAATCTGGTCAAAAATATCCTGCTCTGTAGGCAAATTTGTTGTAACAAGCTCTATCCACGTCAACGAAAGCGTCAATCACAGTTGGATTTAATTTTTCTAAGTTAAAATTATTTTTATACACTTATAGGTAAGTTATCGTCATCCTCTTCATTAACAACTTGTTGAATAAGCCATTGGTTAAGAGGTAAATCATCGTCCTCGTCGAACTCTCAAAGAGAGGGCCATGCATGTTTGAAACAATTTTTAATTGTTTTTTTGACAACCTGTTGCCACGCTTTTGTAACCATTTCAATAGCATCAAGCAAATTTATTGTTATTGGTGTGCTATTTTCGATGCACTTAAGATTACTGGTCATAAGCAGTCGCCGATAATGAACTTTCAAACTGTGGATAACACCTTAATCCATTGGTTGCAGGACAGATGTAAAATTTGGTGGGAAAAATGCCAGTTCAATATTGGTCAAATTGGAAACGTGAGGATGAGCAGGACAATTATCAACAAGCAATAATATCCGCCTGTTTTCTTTTACCAATTGTTTGTTCCAAGATCTTAGCTCACTTTCAAAAATATTTGCAGTCATCCATGCGTGCTTGTTTGCCGTATAATTAACCGGCAATTTTTTTACATTTTTAAAACATCTGGTCCTATCAAATTTACCAATAACTAAGAGTTTACGTTTTTCTGTCCCGATCATATTTGCGCATACAAGAACTGTTATTCTTTCCTTAGAAAGTTTTCCTCCAACACATTTTTGACCTTTAAAGCTCATTGTACGATCTGGAGCAAGTTTATAAAAAAGACCAAGTTCATCAGCATTAAAAACATCACTCTTGCCGTAGTTCATAAGTAGTGGAACTAATGTTGATTTAACCCAATCCAACGCATATTCCATGTTCACACTTGCAGCTTCCCCATGGATTTTACTGGAACTTATATTGTGCCGCTTTTTGAACCTATGTAACCAACCCGAATCACAAGAGAATCCATCAGCATTAAGTAACTTTGGGCCTTTGCCTGAAGAATGGGCCCACTTATTGTAGTATTCAAACTTCTTTGATACGTAAACCACTGAAGTAATGCCTCATCGATGTTTTTTTGGATGGATGTCGGCCATTTCAGCAAAAGAGTATTCCGGCATATTTTGAAAGACGAGAACAATGATTTTTTTCAATTACACTGTTATTAACACAATAATAATCGAATAAACTTTATTTTTAAACCTTATGTCAAATTCGTTTACCGTAACTACAGTAATTTGACCTTTTTCCATTTTCAACTTAGCACCGACATAAGCCTACTTTGATGTAGAAATTTTTATTATTGGGCGACCATGCATGCACTATTTTCTTTGGAGAGTATTTTCTCGAAAACGGCTAGCCTGACAGGTTTTCTACAAGAATACCTTTTTTATGTCATTTATACCGCGGAATCAGAATTTCTAAAGAAAACTGCAAAAATATGACGTTTAATAAAAATGTGAACAAATTAAATCGAGGCCTCCCCTGTCGGTACGCCCCTGATTAAAATAATAATTTAGTAAAAACACTGAAAAGTACCTACTATTAAAGGCAATTCATATGCCAAAATTCAGATGGCTATCTGAAACGGTTCCAGAGATATAAAATAAAACCTATATCCCGGTGCAATCTTTGAATCGCCATAGCAACCTTATGACGCATTTGCGGACCTATGTTCATATGAACTTTTCTTCATAGTTTAACATGTAGAATCACCCCTAGAATTATTCGAACGGTATTTCCGGACACCCTGTATACT
>NW_019417746.1:9562-14709 GCF_000390285.2 Anoplophora glabripennis | reverse complement strand
GCGAAGATTTCTGCTTGGAATACAGTAGGGAACTCCCCCAGACTGTAGCTTGCACTCCATCTGGGTCTGAGTCCATATATTCCTGCACCCGTCCCTCTGGTCATTTTGGAGCCATCTGTAAACCATACTAGGCTCCACCTTTCCAGGGTATTAAACCTTTCCTCCCACTTGCTTTGATCCTCTATTCGAGTCTCAAATGGCTTGTGGAAGTGAAACCTTGGGACCATCTTGTCGGATACCATCCCAAGAGTTGGTTCCGACATAGATGTGTCTATGATCCTGGAGTGGGAATCACCCCTCCAGTCATTGTTATGTATCTACTTACTTTAGCATAAGATCTCTTTCTTTTATTTTGTGTAAACCGAGGTATACCTGGGGGAAACTGATTACATAACTAGATATTAATTTGTAGCATATTATATATTTTATTTTTGGGTACTTCATAAGGCCAGTGATAACCCTACTTCGTTCTGTCACTTGAAACTTGATCATAAAACATAAAATGCAAAACGTACCGATGCAGATTGCAGATATGCACCGAGGGTGCGTTCACGACTAATTGTGCAATCACTTGGGTAATAGGTTTGTTCGTACGAATATTAAGTATTCGTCCTCATAAAACAGTGGAGTCTCTACCGGGGCGATTTTGAAAGATTAATAAAGAAATCTTTTGTAAACTGAACTTATTTCTTTGTCTTATTATATACCCATTTATTTATTTATTTTGTTTTTTTTGTTTGTCACCACATTCGAATCCACGAATAATTCTCAAATAACTATAATATTGAAAACTACTCTCCCCCCCCCCAAACGGTGTCAAATTATGTGCTCGACTTTTGGCTCGCTCTACCTATATTCAACTGTTGCAATAATAAAGAAATAGCATTTTCTCGTAAAACTGTACCAATATCAAAAAGTTATGCCTGCAAAAAATTATTGTTAAGTTGTTCTGTCTAGGTTATACAGGACGCTAAAATGGGAATGATTCTCGTATACAATTGACCATAACTTTTGCAATACCCTGTATAACATAATTAAATCCTATATTGGAAGCATGGGAGAGATGAGCTTAATCTAAATTTGAAATAATATATAGAACTTAAAGAATAGTAGTAGTGACTATTCGATTGTAAGTTCAACATGCATCTGTAAAATCAGCCATGAAGACAACTCAATATTTAAATTACAATGGTTTTTCAGGTTGATATGCCAGCTGCACTTCCTTAGCATTGGCATTTGACCTGCCCTTGTTGTTCTCGGATAGAGCCTGTGGGGGCGGACCTGCTATCAAAAACTATAGGTTCGCCCTGATGTACATTTCCGTTCTTGTTGTTGATTCTAAGCTGCTACTGGTGGTCCTCCGAGACGTTCTGTAGTGATCTCTGTAACTGGTCACATCCAATGTGTTTCCAAACGTTTCACTGTTCTTCACTGTTGGTACCTTCAGTGGTGACTCTGCAAAGCATTGCCACAACTGAAACCTACAGAGCCTAGCCCAAGCACAAGAGCAGGTCAAATATTCCTAAGACAAAGGTAATTCTATTTGTAAGTGGCTGCGATCAGTTACATAGGCCACAGCATAACTCCAAAAACCATTGTATTTTAAATCTTAACATAGGCTGTGAAAGCCATAAAATCACATTACACATGAATATTTTTAAAAATTTTTCTTTTGCCAGCTCTGTAGTGGGGATACCTAACAGTACACTTTACAGTAGTAACAGTATTGTGAACAGTTCAGCAAAGATGTAATTTTCCATTTAATATTTACATTGCATAGTCATTTGAAAATTGTATTTCGTGAATATAGGTGTGTATTATTATTCATAAATAGTTAACTAACTCTTGTGAATAAAATTCATATTTTTTTTCTTCAGTTACGATCTAAGAACACTAAAGTGCCAACTGGCAAATATACTTTGCACTTCAATTTCGCATAATTAGATTGGCTATTTCATCCTATTATTTTTGCATTCAGTAATAAATTACCATTTGTAAGTGTGACTTTCACTTAGATGCACACGAGCACTGAATGGATATATCGATTTTCCTAAATATTCCTGTCCATCTAGATAAAAAACTTTTAAGGTGTATTGAATCTTGTTACTCAGATCACTGCTTAATTCTTCCTTCTACCTTTTTGTCCAATTCATTTATCAAAAAAATGTCATCTAGAAAAATTTAGTTGTTATACATTTTTGGAAAGTGTTCCAAAGCTACCTACAGTTCTTCCCAACTATAGATTTTTTTGTGGATGGTGAGTGTAAGATTTGTGTGTCATAAAGGTTTTCATGTCCCTGGTTTGAAGAAGACAGACATAACTTAAAAGTGAACACTCGATTTATAAATTCAAGATATTAGATGTTGCTTTAAATCTTTTTAACATAAATCGGTGACAGTCTTATTTGATTATGTGATGGTTAATACCATAGATTAGCATTATCCATACTTCCCTTCTAATTCTATTTAATTTTTGCCAAAAAATTTGAAAAATAAACGTCACAATAATTTTTAAAATTTGTAAGCTAGTGCTAATATAGCAAACTAGATGTAAATTATAACATTTGTAGTTTATCTGTAACTTTATTAAAATGTAATAGTATATTACGTAATAAGTGTTGTAAAAAGCATTTTATGCACGAATGGAAAAGTTACGCACGACGCCGCCTAGCGGCGAGTGCGTAATTCTATGAGTGCGTAATTGCATTACACCACATATTACATAATATACTTTACCTACGACCACTTCTTTAAATACTTAAAAACACACCGTCTGCGATCAATGCAAGATTCCTATTACGTCGTACGGTAAAAAAATCGCACAGCTTGGTAAAAAAATCGTACAGTTTTCCTAGCAATCGCCTAGCAACGGTCAATACAAACAGTATTGTATTGACCGTTGCTACGCGGTTGCTAGGAAAACTGTGCCATTTTTTTACCGTACGTAATAGGAATCTTACATTGACCGCAGACGGTGTGTTTTTAAGTATTTACAGTAGTGGTCGTAGGTAAACATTATAAATCACAAATTTCTTTATTATTCACTATAAAATTTGGAAACTGTGTTCTTCACCATAAATGAGACATTATTCCTTGTTTCTTTGCTTCTCATAATCCAATCTTACTTAAGTTACATCAAGTATACATGGTGATTCATAGCATAAGTAAAAATTCAGAGGAAGATAGAACATCAAAAATGTTACAAATTTGTATGAAAATAAAACAATCATTGGATATATTACCGCTTTGGTCATAAATCAGACTACTATAATATTTAGATTTGGGTTCATAAGACAAATTTATATTTTATCTATCTCCCTCCGATTTGTTTTACACACACTAAATGTACATTACATGTATAAGTTAAATTAAGAAAAAAAATTTAATGTTCTAAATGCTTTTTTGTCTATAAAAGAACCGTTTTATAAATAGAAATTAAAATTATCATACCTGCAATGCCCTGATCTTTTGCAATTCGTACTTCAGTCCTTTTTTCTGCTGGACTAACACCATCAAAGACCTTTGCCACTAAATGCATGTGATCTGGGTCTAATAAAAATAAGGAACATCTTTCTGCATTAGTCAATCTTCTTGCTTCTGACATAATTTCTTTCAGTAAATCACTAAGGTCACCTAAATGTGAAAACAGCTTTCTCGCTACAGAAAGTAAAGACTGACATTGTTTTTTTAATCGTCTCTCTTCCTCACATTCTCTTGTATTCAGAAGTAGGGTCAGAAAATATTTAAAACTTTCATCAACTAATTTTGATATGAATGTCTTGCTTTTTGCTGAATTCACAAAGCAAACTAAATAGACAGGACAAACTATAGGTTTCTCAGGTTTTTTAGCTGAAAATATTCGTTTCATTTAAAAAGAAAGAAATCTCAAAGAAAAGGTGGTGGGTCGATTTGGGCGGTTTTTGCCCCATTTTGTTTTAGCGATAAAAAATGTGAAAAAATTCCTGTAATATCTACTACCAAAAATGAGTCGATCTGACCCGAAACGGACCACCCACTCACCACCCAGTTTCCCTGTAACACCCCCGCAAATACTGGAAATACCGTCACTAGATAACATCATTTTGGAGAGATTCGGCGCTGTAAAACTGGATAACTCGCCTCGATCACCGTATCCTTGGGTTTTTGGGGTTGCTGATCACGAATCCGTGGTCCATTAGCCTCCACCAGATGTAT
Organism: Anoplophora glabripennis; assembly: GCF_000390285.2. Lineage (NCBI taxonomy): Eukaryota > Metazoa > Arthropoda > Insecta > Coleoptera > Cerambycidae > Anoplophora > Anoplophora glabripennis. Next base: position 10,515 of record NW_019417746.1, on the reverse strand, counting down.
TTCAAGGTCATTTGAAGGTCAAACTGAGAAAACGCTGATAAAAAAACATAAAAAATATATCTATGGGCCTCGAATTCGTGATCAGCGACCCCGAAAACCTAAGGAACTATTTTTATATTTGAATCTTATCTGATGGAGACTAATGAAATGGGACCACCAGATTGACCTCCAAATAACTTCGAAACTAATCTCACAGAGGTTAATGGACCCCGGATTCGTGATCAGCGACCCCGGAAACCCATAGATATATTTTTTATGTTTTTTTATCAGCGTTTTCTCAGTTTGACCTTCAAATGACCTTGAAATACATCTGGTGGAGGCTAATGGACCACGGATTCGTGATCAGCAACCCCAAAAACCCAAGGATACGGTGATCGAGGCGAGTTATCCAGTTTTACAGCGCCGAATCTCTCCAAAATGATGTTATCTAGTGACGGTATTTCCAGTATTTGCGGGGGTGTTACAGGGAAACTGGGTGAGTGGGTGGTCCGTTTCGGGTCAGATCGACTCATTTTTGGTAGTAGATATTACAGGAATTTTTTCACATTTTTTATCGCAAAAACCGCCCAAATCGACCCACCCTCTTTCTTCATAAAAGTTTAATGTCAAATTTGAAAATGAAATTACTTACCTCTTCGTTCCATTGCCAACACAGGAATAATTGTAACAGTTGATTCTTTTGGAACAATTTCGTCAATTAATCCTTGAATTTTGGGATCTAAATTATCAGCACATTTTAAACTGTGATCTTTATATTCTACTATATTGCTAATGGCTTCTTCTGATAATGGAATAATAATACCAGAATCCAATATTTTATCCATTACAACTTGCACTACTGCTTCTTCGGAGACATTTAGTAAATTAATTAAGAAAACTGTAGATGATTCAGACACAGATTTTAGCTGTAAAATATTAATAGCTAGTTATAAGTGTATATATATATATATATA
>NW_019417746.1:2677-9351 GCF_000390285.2 Anoplophora glabripennis | reverse complement strand
ATATAATATTTAATAATATATATAATATTTAATAAATTTAATAATATTATATACAATATTTAATAGTTGGACATATCATGGCCATGATATCACACAGACACTAAATTTGTAAAAAAAAATAATTTGGCATGTATTTTATAAAACATTTTACATAAAAATCTTATATTTAATTCAAATTTTAATCTGTATATTTAAAGGGTAATTAAAAGTTCTTTGCCTAAATACTTGTATAGATACAGTAATACAAATCTATTGTCTGTATCTATCCCTATCAACTCTTGTAATAACTTAAATTACTGTATGACAATATATAACTATGAATAATAATTGAATTGGTAAATTTGTAGTTATAAATATTTTTTTATTCCTAAAATTTTAAAAAGAAATAAGTATAAATAAATTAAAATAATAATATTCCATTATGTTAATTTTAAGTGAGCATGAAGATAACAAAATGTTCTGTGATTACTACCACTTTTGGATTAACATGTTTATTTTTAGAGGGTAATGTAACTAGTAAATAAAAACATCATCCCTATACAGAAGTACTAATTGTTTACAAGCACACTTTAACATAGGTAAACATAAAACTCAAATAGAATTCTTTGAAATATTTACAACTTATAGTGACAATTATTGAATTTTAAAGGGCATACATAATCACTGAAATTATTTAAATGGGTTGGTGTACAGGAATTTACAATTAAAAATTAATAGTTCACTTACAAATTTGTTGACTTTAACCTCAAGCTGTTTAGTTGTTCGATCTGTGAGATTTTCACACAGTTGTAAAACTTTTGCAGGATCCAATACATCCAACTTCGACAGTTGGACATCTTCCTCGAATACATCATCAAATTTGGCTGGTGTCTTACAATAAGGAGGTGGTAAAAATAGTTTATTTTCATTCGATTCTGAAGACATGTTCTAACTATAATTCTGTAATCACAGAAAATTTAGATACCTAATCCAATTAATTTACTGTTCACATTAGATAAGATTAGATAAATTAAAATGATATTTCATTATTAATAATGCCATGGTGATGTCACATATCATTTACCAAATGGTTAAGTTTACTTAATTTGGAGGGCTTTATTGTGCCATTAAATTAATTAAATCCATATACATTAATAACTACCATTTCATTAGACTCTTGAAATATAAGGGGCGATATTTAAATATCAGTAACACCACTGATATGAAAACTAACTTTTCCATTTTTTATTTCATTCATTTTTATATTGGTGTACTTTTAGAATTTAATAAATGCATAAATTGCTTGAACAATTAAACACAATTTAATCCAATGCAATTCGGCTGCTTCGTTTATATTTATCAGCCTTTCTGTACCCTATTGAACAAACGTCAATTTTGTTTGGGTTTGGGACCTCTGGTTTCTGGTAAAAAAAATGACAAGCAATGACAAAATGACAATTGACACCAAAACAATCATTCTTCATTGGCGGATTACGAAAAATTAAATCGTCATGATCAAGATTTTCGAGCATATACTACTACATAAGGCTTTTTTTCGCGAGTGAAGTCGTATGTTGTAGTATGAGTGAATATTACGTTTTTGCGAGAATAGTCAGTCATTTAAACTACTATGTGACGTCACAAGTTTAGATCAAATGACTGAACTCTTCACCCTTCAGTTGAATATTCTGTTGGTATATTCAACTAGTATTGTCAGCCGGTAACTTAACCTTTTTCTTTTTGACATTTTGTTTAAATGAGGATAAAAATCGTTCAGCAAAATGATGGATTCTGATACAGCTGTGGAAGTGGTCAGTTTAAATTTAATCTTTTGAGGCACAGATGTTTTAGTAAACGTAGACGTTGAAACAGCAAATATTTTACTTAATGGTAAGATTAATTTTCTGTATGGGATATATTTGCGATCCACTTTGCTTCAGGATTATCCTCTTTTTTTTATGACCTAGGCCAGAGATAATATTGGTAGAATCATTTGTAATTCAGGTCTTTTTCGTATGAATTACATAAAAAACCAACCTAACCTCTTTCTAGTTTAATTTTTTTCTGGAATAGAGAATATATGATATGATTCTCTAAACTTATAACATAAATAAGGAACATCATCATCCTCATTCCACAAAAATATCAAAAAATATAGAGCCATGTCACAATTTCTGTTTTGTAGCCATTGACATAAATGACCAAATTCCATTCTCTTACGATAACGATTATGTCGAATATTCGCATATCTTGCAACATCAGAATCTACATACTTTTCACGCTTTTTAAATTTGCCACTTAAAAATATTCCAAAGAAAGCATTGATATATTCCTTCAGTTTTATTTGAAGCAAATACATATATTATATAGTGAGATAACACCAATTCCCACTACACTAGACTACTGGAAGCAATAAAGGATGACAAATTATGGTTACTGGTTAGAAGTTAGAACCCATATGTCAAAGTCGTTAAAGTACATATTATATGACAGGCTGCACCACTGAATAGTGAATATATACATTTTCGCGATCTGTTCAGGTTAGACAAGATTAGAAATAAGATTAAAAAAGATAGAAACAGTAACTACAAGTCAGACGTATTCACCAATATTCACTCGCGAAAAAAAGCCTATAGTATATGCTCTAAGATTAAGATATAGCGCTCTCCCTCTCTCTCTCTTTCTCTAAAAACCACATACTTATTTGTAGAAGTATGTGTCTAAAACCATAAAAATTACAAGGATAAAAAAGTAATTTGATCGTCCGCAATTTACAAAAGTCAATGATCAATCACTATTAATCATTTGTTGCGTTCATCACGTTGATCGCTACCTCAGTTCCGAGCGGGCAGCCGAGCAGAGCACACGTGTTTTGTGAAAGTGTAGTGCAAGGAGCAAATTCTACCTGCCTTTATTAAGGTTACCTGGAAAGAATCCCTTTCTTTCCTCCTAACCACCGACCTAATCCCTGGCTTAAGCATAGAAGCCGTCGGCATCTTTGTTACAGGTACCTGTGCCGGGGTTATGCCTAGGTAAGTCCCACTTTTACTTATTTATCAGTTATTTGCATTACTTTAAAATACATCTCTTTAAAATTGCGACCCCCGACAAACAATATACCAGACAGACAAATACACCAAAAGACACGTACGACTTAAACGTACACACGCCCACACACGCACACACACACGCACCCACGCACACACGCACGCACGCACAGACACACACGCACGCACACACGCACAAAATGTCGGACTCCGAAAACGAGAACATATACATGGACGATACAGACAGCGAAAGACCCTCTTCAAGGGTCTCCGCTTCACCAAAAAACATGACCACTAAAACAGATTTATACGAACAGTTACAAACACAAAAACATGAAAACGAGACGCTAAAACAACAAATACACGAACTACAGAACAAAACACCCGACAATACCAACAAATACTAACCATGACACAGCAAATCGTCGATTTGCAAAAAATAATTAAGCTTTCGGACGAAAACACTAAATTACACCAAAAACTCGACAAACTCATCAGCAAACAAATGACAGACAATATACCCCAGACAGGCACACACACACACACACACACACACACCCCCCCACACACACACACCCCGCACACACACGCACAGAGAAACGCAAAAAACACGGCGGAATACTTTAGCGAGGACGAAGCCCCAGGACAAAACATCAGACAAAACAAACAAAACACGACCACAAACACCAAACACGCGCCCCCGACACCTAAACCCTCCACAAGTGCCCTACAAAAAACCTCACAAAACACACAAAAACAGACAGACAAAACCAAAAAGTTCCCCCGGTAATCTTGCCAAAACAAGAACGGTGGACGCAAGTACAAAAAATACTCACAACACTTAACATTAACTACATAAAAGCCAAACACACTAAAGACGGTATAGCCATATATCCAAACACACCAAATGACCACAGACTATTGACAAAGACACTGACAGACAAAGGCGAGGAGTACTACACTTTCACCCTCAGCGAAGAAAAAACGCTGAGGGTGGTGATACGCGGAATACCTGCGGGTGTTTCGCCAAGTGAGGTCCAACTCGACCTCGCACGACAAGGGTTCCCCGGCGCAATAGTGCACCGCATGGCGAGCCGTCAAAATAAACACGAAATGCCCCTGGTCCTAGTTCAGGTCCCACGGGACCAGGAGGACATCCTGAAGGTAACCCGCTGCTGCTCGCTCGTGGTTCGAGAAGAGCTGCAGCGAAAGCAGCGGGTTGCCACACAGTGCCACCGGTGCCAGCGGTTCGGCCACGGCCAGACCTGAGCCAAAGTGCGTAAAATGTGGCGAAAACCACAGCACGCACGTATGCAAAAAGGCCAAAGACACGCCCGCCAGGTGTGCAAATTGCGCCGGGCCACACCCCGCCAGCTATATGGGGTGCCCTCAGTACCCCAAAGCTAAAAACACAAAAACACAAAACACAGACACACACACGACACAAAACACTACACAAACACACAGACAGCCCCTCCTACCCACCCCAAACACAACCCCAGGACGCACATACGCTGACATGACCAGAAAAACACAAAACACACAAAAACAAAAACACAACACCTCACCACACGCACACACAGACACGACACCCTCCCAACCGGGCGCGGCGGCCCTGATTGACGCAACAAAGCGTCTTCAGGACTTCTGCGTCCAGCTGACGACCATGGTGTCGAATATGCAAAAATTATTCGACTTCTAATGGCTCGTCGGCCCTCCCAACCCTCCTCGCTGAGAATTTCGTCCTGGAACCTTGACGGGTTCCGGGCCAAAAAAACGGAACTCGTGGACATCTTGAACCGTCTAAACATAGACGTTATGGCTGTCCAGGAGACCTACCTCAGCGAGGCATCCCGTACCTCCATCCCTGACTATGACATATACAGACATGACAGAAACCGTAACGGGGGTGGTGTTGCACTCATAGTAAAGAAGTGCATCGACCACTATCCGCTGCAGCGGCTCCAAACTCAAAACACAGAGGCCGTGGCGATAGCGGTGAGATCGCTACGGCATGGAGACGTTGCGGTGGTGTCCTGTTACCACCCACCCAGACTACCACTACTTGACAATGACTTAGACAAAATCCTTTCCTGGCCCCAGACAATTGCCATCGGGGACTTCAACGCGAAGTCCCCCATATGGCACAGCGGGACGACGACCACAAGAGGTCGCGTCCTGCTGAATTACCAAGACAGACACGACGACTTGACGATACTCGGACCGACAGAACCGACACATTACGGACCCGTAGGACGCCCCGACGTTATCGACATTGCCCTCTTAAAATCTATACCGTTAAATGCCCAAATATCCACCCAATACGAAGGGTCTTCCGCCCACAATCCAATATTTCTGGATCTGGGGCGAAGACAGAGATATGAAGGCACCTTCACGAGGAGGTTCACTGACTGGGAGCGCTTCCGAGCAGTAATGCAAGGAAACATCGCGCTCCCAGTCATCGAAACCACCCATGATCTGGAGGCGGCAATCCTCTCCCTTGAGACTGACATTAAAAACGCCCTGACTCAGACTACGACGGAGACCACTGTCCCCCGACTGACAAACCCCCGGGGCACCCTCCCCGATGACATAAAAAACTTAATACGTGACAGACGACGTGCGAAACGGCTTGCCACCCGCACCCGCCTCCCCCGACACAGACATGACTTAAACGTACTTAACAGACGGGTGAAGGCGGCTCTGGATGAACTGGCCCAGGACAACTGGGCTAGGCACCTGGAGTCGCTGGATCCACAAGACAACAGCCTCTGGAAAACGCAGAAGGCCCTGCGACAGACCGCTCGCCGTAAAATTCCTCCAATCCACGGTAGTGTGGGGGTGGTTTCAACGAACCAGGAAAAGGCCGAGGCTTTCGCCGACAGCCTGGAACGGCAGTGTAGACTGCCTCATCTGCCGAACGAAGACGAGGAGTTCGAGATAGTGGCTGAGCGCGCGGCCCGACGCGTCGACAGAGAGCCAGACAATGACATAATACCCCCCGCAACACCTGACGAACTAAGACTGACAATACGCAGACTTAAAAACAGAAAAGCCCCCGGACCCGACAATATACATAACACGACACTTAAACGACTACCACACAAGGGCCTCATGGCCCTACTAAACATAACAAACGCGACACTCAGAGTAAGACATTTCCCTACCCGCTGGAAAACAGAAAACATAATCCTTATCCCAAAACCCAACAAAGATCACATCATCCCATCCAACTACCGGCCCATTAGCCTGCTCCCGGCTATGAGCAAAGTGGTAGAAAAAATTATCCTAACCCGTTGAATAACCCACTCCCAAGAACTGCAAGTCATTCCAGACGAGCAGTTCGCCTTCCGACCCAATCACTCCACTGAACTCCAAATCCTTCGCCTTACCGAGCACATCACGGCGGCCTTCAACAGGGGACAGTACACTGGTGCTGTCTTCCTGGACGTCGCAAAGGCCTTCGATACGGTTTGGCATGAAGGCCTACTGATGAAAATGCTCACCAACCAATATCCCATATCCTTTACCAAACTCATAAAATCCTACCTACACCACCGAAAATTCCGCATCCAAATCCAAGATTCCCTTTCCACCACCCGTCCCATGGAGGCCGGTGTCCCCCAGGGCACCGTCCTGTCCCCACAC
>NW_019417746.1:0-1370 GCF_000390285.2 Anoplophora glabripennis | reverse complement strand
GTGTGGGGACAGGACGGTGCCCTGGGGGACACCGGCCTCCATGGGACGGGTGGTGGAAAGGGAATCTTGGATTTGGATGCGGAATTTTCGGTGGTGTAGGTAGGATTTTATGAGTTTGGTAAAGGATATGGGATATTGGTTGGTGAGCATTTTCATCAGTAGGCCTTCATGCCAAACCGTATCGAAGGCCTTTGCGACGTCCAGGAAGACAGCACCAGTGTACTGTCCCCTGTTGAAGGCCGCCGTGATGTGCTCGGTAAGGCGAAGGATTTGGAGTTCAGTGGAGTGATTGGGTCGGAAGGCGAACTGCTCGTCTGGAATGACTTGCAGTTCTTGGGAGTGGGTTCTTAGACGGGTTAGGATAATTTTTTCTACCACTTTGCTCATAGCCGGGAGCAGGCTAATGGGCCGGTAGTTGGATGGGATGGTGTGATCTTTGTTGGGTTTTGGGATAAGGATTATGTTTGCTGTTTTCCAGCGGGTAGGGAAGTGTCTTAGTCTGAGTGTCGCGTTTGTTATGTTTAGTAGGGCCATGAGGCCCTTGTGTGGTAGTCGTTTAAGTGTCGTGTTATGTATATTGTCGGGTCCGGGGGCTTTTCTGTTTTTAAGTCTGCGTATTGTCAGTCTTAGTTCGTCAGGTGTTGCGGGGGGGATTATGTCATTGTCTGGCTCTCTGTCGACGCGTCGGGCCGCGCGCTCAGCCACTATCTCGAATTCCTCGTCTTCGTCGGGCAGCTGAGGCAGTCTACACTGCAGTTCCAGGCTATCGGCGAAAGCCTCGGCCTTTTCCTGGTTCGTGTAAACCACCCCCACACTACCGTGGATTGGAGGAATTTTACGGCGAGCGGTCTGTCGCAGGGCCCTCTGCGTTTTCCAGAGGCTGTTGTCTTGTGGATCCAGCGACTCCAGGTGCCTAGCCCAGTTATCCTGGGCCAGTTCATCCAGAGCCGCCTTCACCCGTCTGTTAAGTACGTTTAAGTCATGTCTGTGTCGGGGGAGGCGGGTGCGGGTGGCAAGCCGTTTCGCACGTCGTCTGTCACGTATTAAGTTTTTTATGTCATCGGGGAGGGTGCCCCGGGGGTTTGTCAGTCGGGGGACAGTGGTATCCGTCGTAGTCTGAGTCAGGGCGTTTTTATTGTCTGTCTCAAGGGAGAGGATTGCCGCCTCCAGATCATGGGTGGTTTCGATGACTAGGAACGCGATGTTTCTTTGCATTACTGCTCGGAAGCGCTCCCAGTCAGTAAACCTCATTGTGAAGGTGTCTTCATATCTCTGTCTTCGCCACAGATCCAGAAATATTGGATTGTGGGCGAAAGACCCTTCATATTGGATGGATATTTGGGCATTTAACGGTATAGATTTTAAGAGGG
>NW_019417745.1:55044-108145 GCF_000390285.2 Anoplophora glabripennis | reverse complement strand
CCAATGAACAGAACGTCAAATTGTGAAATCGCTACAGAACACCATGAAATTGCACGGAAAAAAAAGTAATTTTAGCAAACGCCAAACGGAAATCAGTTTTGATAGCAATTGAGACAGGGTACGTTCAGAATCCGGTCAATCATTCTCGATCTCTCCTCTATAACATCACACACATTCCATGGTATTCCTAGGGGACCAACAAGAGCAACAAAATCGTCATTAAAATAATCATCAAATGAGTAAAAACCGTTCATTTTAAGAAAGAGGAATAACTCCAACGAAAGGGAAGTGCCCCGCAGTGAGCCGGATCAGTGTCGTTTCTTCTATCTTCCATCTCTATTTTATAACCTTACTCTATGCTCACAGAATGTGTTATGCTATTATGTGCTTTGGTGCCAGAAGCCAAAAAAGTTAGAAGTGGCTAAAAACAATATTGTTGCAAAGCAATGAGTGATGTTAAGGAAACTTCGTGTAGGCTTTGCCTTAAATATATAACCGATAAATGTTTTGAAGTGATAGACAACGTTATTAGAGATATTCTAGATGGTCTTTTGCTGAAATTGGTAAGTCGGTGAATTATAATTAGATTAGATATTAACGGCCTCAAATGTAAAGCAGCTTTTGGTATTTTACGCCACAGTTATTGTCTTCCTGGTTAAAGCTGCATATTTTTCAGAAATTTGATACCGAGAGCAAAGAGGTTATATGTAACGTTTGCACAAGAAAGTTAAATACAGCCTCAGAATTTAAGTCAATGTGTCTGAATACCCATAACACAATTATTCCTTATGTGGATAGTGGAAAAAAGTTACAGCTCGACTTAAGACAAGTGTACTTGCAGGAAAAGAAAAGCGAGTTAGTTGAAATTTCTTGCAGTCAGAAAATATGTCGATTGTGTATGCACACAGTAGAAAGTGAGTTTAGGTGCATAGGTGAAGAGGAACTTGAAGCTATTGAGAAATTGGCTCCTGAAATGGTATCAATGATATTAAATACTTGAATATTTTGTAAATTAATAAAACTGTTTTGTAGAATATAAATATCGTCAAGGATCCTGTTATTTGTAAGCTATGCTTTGATTCTCTGCGTACTCACAACAGTTTTCTAAAAGATTGCTTAGAGGTAGAGGAAAAAATTAAAAGTAATTTCAATAGCTCAGCCACAGGAAGTCGGATAGATACATTTCTACTTGATTTAATTGTTAAGACTGAAAACGTGGACAAAGAATTTGATATCAACGGGATGGAAATGTCCATCAAAGCTGAAAGTATCGACATAAAATCGGAAGATGAGGAAAGGAGGTAAGAGAAGACATTAATTTAAAAAATTGCAGCCTGTGGTTCTGACGTTTCGTGATTTATATGATTAAAAAAGAATCTGGTGGTAAGCTAATTGTAACAAATTATGAGATTACGTCGGCTATAAACGAAATTGTATATATTTTTATACAACCATTAAGTTACTGGGGAAAAAATTTAAGATCATTATAAAACAATCGGTATAGCTTTAAATCAGATATTGGTACAAAGAATGCTATACTAGATTTTATTCCTTCAAAATTTTTTTTTCTTTTGACAAATCGAAATTATTTTGGAATGAAAATGATAGATCTCTGACCGAGTTACAAAACGATTAATGGTTATGTAAGCGGATTGCAAGAAGAAAATCATATTTATACGCATATTAAGTCATTCTTACAGAATGTTTAAGCCAATCCATTAAAATAGATTCAAACAAATAGAGATCATTTGCTAGTTTAAACCCCAAATAATAGATACCTTTGTGTGTACTATTTTGTAGCCACTAAGTGGACAGCTAATTAAAAAAAAAACAAAAAAGAGCCAGACGTGTGATAGAATTCGAGCGGATCGAAACAAATATTGGTAGAATTCAAATTAAAAAAAAATACCTTAAGAGGTTAATGTAAATGGGCAATTTTTCAAAAAAACCCTGTATACCTAAAACTAACCAAGTTAGCCAAGATCTTTCGGTACCAGCGAAGTAAACTCAAAGGAAGAAAGTGGGACATCGATATCAGATTTTTTGTATCTATCACCGTTTTGGCTGTACCCTATAAAACTATCAAAAATCAATCACCCCGTACGTACATATTACAAGCAATACTGATTTATACTCATATAAATATTTTAATTATATTTGGACCTGACTGTACGCACTGACAAAACATTTCAGGATAAAATGGAAAATATCACTTACGTAACTGATATAGCAGTACCGTCTTTTAAGATGATATACAGAGTGTTATTATTCTATTAAAATTGAATAAATCTATTAGATTGTACCCAAAATTATCTGTAATTTTTGTTGATGGATTTATTGAGTGACTTTATAGATAGCATTTCGCTAATGTCTTTTTAATTATTAAATTCGTTATCAAAAATCTGACTCGATTCATCATTGAAATTAAAACTATGGTATTAGTACTCTAGTTGATTCAAATCTAAGCTTGATCACGTTAAAAATGACACTTAGTTGTTTTGGTACGGTGATACAAATGTATAATTAATAATTACGGAGCCAGCGACACATGTCTCATTTCCTTCAAATGTAAATATGGTCGTTTATTAGTCACTTTTTTTAAATGCATTATTTTGACATGTCACCTATAAACCTCCACAATTTTTTCAGCGATGCGCTACTGCAGAGCTCCCACATCGTACCATTCGAGGAGAGTGACTGTATAGATGAATGTATTTACGAAACTGAAAGTGAGATCTGTCTTACGATACACGAGAACGATTTGGAAGCATATAAATGTGAATCGTACGAGTGTGAAACAGAAAATAACAAATTACTGCATAGGCAAATGTTGGGGCATAAAGATCCTTCACAGGATCAAATGTACAGGTGCAATGACTGTGATTTTAAAACTAAATACACCCAGAATATCAAACGACACCAACTGAAACATAAAGATCCTTCGCAGGAACAAATGTACAAGTGTAACGACTGTGATTACGAAACTGTATACAAGCGATATATCAAGCAGCATCAATTGAAACATAAAGATCCTTCGCAGGTTCAAATGTACAGGTGTAAAGATTGCGATTACGAAACTAAATTCAGGAGTTATATCATACGGCACCAACTGAAGCATAAAGATCCTTCGCAAGTGCAAATGTATAAGTGTAGCAAGTGCAACTACGAAACTAAATACAAGAATGGTATTAAACAGCATCAATTGAAGCATAGGGATCCTTCGCCAGTTCAAACATACAAGTGTAACTACTGCGATTATGAAACCAATTACAAGAGCGGTATTGGATGTCACATGTTGATGCATAAAGAGTCTTCAACCGAGCATTAGGAATCTTTGAGGAGACCTCAATTGATGCACAAATAAAGGTTTGCAGGTGTGAATTATTACCCTTCGTTCTTCGTGCAAAATATTGTAGAAATGGAGGCATATGAATGTAACGCCTCTCTTGAAATTCATCTGCTGAAACATGAAATCTTGACAAAACGGAGGCCGACAAGTGAATTTGGACTAGCAATTGAAATACTTTTCCTGTTTCTCACAATATGACAATACACGATTTTTATGATGCAAAGCTGGTGAGAACTGTTGACTTCACTATTGTCTCAATTTTAATTTCTCGAACTTTGGCAGCAGACAGAACCTGAATACTGGTAATACTTTGTCACATATTTATTTCGAAATCTCAACCATTTTGGAAATAGTAGAGATATTTGAATTAAATTTGGTGTACCTTACATTGGGTCAAGTTTCTACAAAATACCGTAATATCAAAACCGTTGCATAACCAATGGCGGAAATAGTGGGGATACCGATAAGAAGGTCACTGTTTTGATGACGATGAATATTTTGTAAATTTCATTAGTTCACTTAATTCTCAGTTGATTTTTATTGAAGAGGTATCCCTTCAATTTTGAAAAACGAATTAATTCCAGATTATTGTTTTTTTATCTCAAAATAAGTTTATTACACAATCGGCATAAATCGAAAACGATTCTAAAACTAATCGTGTGACAATAAAAATATATTGGAATATTTTTGTATAAATACAATCTAGGGATCATTAAAAGCACAGAAGATTTGATATGAAAAAAAGCACGAAATCCAAATGGCCAACACAGTGGCGGCTCTAGATTTCCATACGAGGGAGGGGGGAAAAATATGTAGAAATTATCGAAAAAAATTTTTTAAATATAATTGGGCAGTTTTATTTTAAGTACTATTGAAATATTGGGGAAAATGTGTTCAGTAATATTTTTTATAGTGAAAGTCCGTTCTTCTGTATTTGTCCGCAATAAACTTTTCAATTACTTTTCCATTAAAGGTTGATATTTCTTGCACCATTGATTTATCAATAGATAGCATTACTGTTAATCTGCCTTTACAACCTATTTAAATTTTTACAAAAATACACAAGAAGCCATACGTAAATAACAAAATTTTACACCACACCTAAATAAATTACGTTTATTATGAAAAAAAGCCGTGAATAACTACCATTTGGTTACAGTCGGACTAAACAGAGCTCAAACTACATGGTAAATACATGCTACTCCCACTCCGTCTTTCATTGCTGTGCGCCGGTAACCATGACCACCACTATGAAATTTTTTTTTTCTTAGTAAATGAATCAAGTAATGTCCTTCGAGATACTAGAAATCCAGGAATGCGAAAGGAAAACATCGTTTGACTTGATTTGACCAGATTAAAAATAAAAAAATTTGTTTGAATTAGCTTTAAAATAGAGTCCAAAATGCGAGAATTAATTAAAAAAAATATATAATAAAAAGGGCACATATTTTTTTGGATTAATAAACAATTATAATAAATCCCATGTTCAAAGCTTCTGGCAGTCATTTCAAAATGTAGTTTTTTTATAAAAGTTTGGTGTTTGTACATAATTTTTGTCTGTTAATATTTATTATTTCCATACGAGAAGGGACCTGATGGAACAGTGCCAAGTAAAATGAGTTTTCTTATGTGATTAATCTTTGTCAAGAGTAATAATAGGACAGTACGAGTACTGCTTATTTGAATGATTGCATTATTTAAAATTTTCAATACGTCAGGTATGTGTTAAGAAAATCAATAAATTGAGCGTAATGCATACGTAACTCAACATAACGTAAGTTAAAGTAAGCATAATAAAGCAATAGTAAAGCATAGTAAAGCAGCATAATGAAGGTTAATGCAGTATTACGCAATGTAATACAATACAATGCAACTTAATTCTGTGGAATGTGACGTAATGCGAACCAAAAGGTACCAGTAAAAATTCGAAAGGTAAAACATGTTAACTAACGAAAGAAGCTGATGTACTGGGTGTTATTATTTGATTAAAATTTAATGAATTTATTAATAATGTCATTGTAGATTGTACTAATTATCTGTATCTGGCTTTTTGTTTATGGATTTATTGTGCGACTTTAAACTTAACATCCTGCAAATGCCTTTTTTGATAATTAAACTCTGAGAGAAAGAAGGAAAAGAAGAAAAAGGGAAACAGGATAATCGTTACATTTTAGCTTTTGCATAAATTAACTAGTATTCTTGTTCTGGTATTACTTGATATTTGAATTTTGTTGTTTGTGACTTTCATAATTTGTATCTTCTGATGTAAAGGGTGAACGGAATGACAGTACAAAAGCCTACCAGAACTAATAGGTTTAAGTACAATGATTGCCAGCTACAGACTTGCATTACCAAAAGTCACAACTGGTTGATCTAAATTTCTTATCAATAAAATGTCCAAAAACGAAATTCCTGGTCTTGTTACAACTTTACACTTTTTTATTGCACTATTTGAGCAGCAGGAAAATTATTTCACTGTAATAAAAATGAATTAATGCCTTGTGGAGTTCATAAACTTATAATTGATTGATTTTTTAGCGATATGCTACTGCAGAGCTCCCATATTGTACCATTCGAGGAGAATGACTGCAAAGATGAAGAGGATGGATGTAAACATGAGAATGAATCAGAAATGAAAGTCAAGCAAGACGACAAAGGATTGTACAAATGTGATGAATGCATTTACGAAACTTGAAGTGAGATCCGTTTTACGGCACACTGTGCGAGACACGAGAACGATTTGGAAGTGTATAAATGTGAATCGTGCGAGTATGAAACTGAAAATAAGAAATTACTTCAGAGGCACCTGGTGGGCATAAAGATCCTTCGCAGGTTCCAATGTACATTTGTGACGACCGGGATAATAAAACTAAATACAAGTTTGCTATCAAACTGCACCAACTGAAACATAAAGATCATTCACAGGTTTAAATATATAGGTGTGACGACTGCAATCACGAAACTATATATAAGAGGAATATCAAAAAGCATCAGTTGAAACATAAAGATCCTTCACAGATTCCAATGTACAAGTGTAACAGCTGCACATACGAAACCAAATACAAGTGTTATATCAAACAGCACCAACTGAAACATAAAGATCCTTCACAGGTTCAGATGTACAGGTGTAGCAACTGCGATTATAAATCCAAATACAGGGGTGGCATAAAATATCACATGTTGAAGCATAAAGAGTCGTCATAAATGCAATTGTTCTTTGCTAACAACCAAGCCTAGGGAGTCAATGAGGCGACCTCAGTTGATGTACAAAGAAAGGTTCGCATTCCACAGCTGCAGTGCTTTAACTTGCATCAAGATTGTAGGGTTCCATGCTTACCTTCCAAACGAAAAAGGGTTCCAGATTCGAAAAAGTTTGAGAAACACTGGTATAGAGAATGGAAAATTTTTAAAATCGACTGTTGGGTTCTCATTGTCTCAAGATTTCATTCCTATTAATCCAAATATCTTGTCTGGCAATTTAAAAAAAAAATCAACATTCGTTTTTTAGTACTAAATGTACTATTGTAAACATTTTGATATATTTTGCAATTCATTATTTTACTTTGACACTCCTTTTACAATTTAAGGTAAACTTCGGGACATTCTGCCGTTTAATTTTTGTTCGCTATCAACCCAATATGGGTCTCTATTTAAATTACAACCCATCTTTAAATTTTGGCCCAGGGTAGGCAATTTGTGAGTAATTCCTCACATTTGTGAGTATTTTGCTACTCTGTAATTTTGTGTGTAAAGTGTCATTGTGAGTAATCGGGAGGTCAGCATAGATATATTTTGTTCTTAAAAATCTTAGTTTAAGCCTAACTTTACGTGTTGTAGCAATGCCATTGCCTAAATTTGGAATATAAAGCGTTAAGAATCGATGTTAATTCCAAATATTTTTTTCTTAAAACCTCCAATAAATATTTTGTTCTCGCATTATTTTGTTTTTTGTTACATTATTTTTAACATGTACACAATTTTTGGTAGACAAGAATATTTTTGGATGAGATATTTTTTTATTAGGATAGTTTTTAGTGAATTACTTAATAAGTTATTGTGTTGTTGCTTGTTATTAAATAAATATTAATCCCTTTTGTATCCGAGTTTTTGTTTTTTATTAGTCTGGTTACACCGATCCTTAATCCTTACAGTTTTGTATCTAAAGGATGTATCAAAAAAATCTTAGTGAATACTGAAAATAATGCTGTAAAGAAAGTGCAAACACGAACTGTATTTTGTATCTGTACTAGATCGTGTTCACAATCTTACCTACCCGCTTCCCGATTGTAATTTGATGAGCGTGATCTTCAAGCATATACAACTGGAGGAAGCTTGTCATTGAGAAAAGTGTGGCTGAGTGTGCGAGAGAGACAGAAAATATCTCGGTATTTGCTGTCTCACTCTAGCACGCCGCGATTGGTTGGAGCACTCATTTTCAACCAATCCAATAGTATACGTTCGGAGAGCGTGATTGCTTGACAACGATTGTGAACGCGCCCCAGCTTTTGATGTTTGGCAACATTGACACAATTGTAGTCTCCATGGACACATCAGATGGCCGTCAGTTACCATTTATAAAAAACTTTTCTTGATATTGATATTTTAAAGATGTGAGGAATTGTGATTAATCCGGAACAGTTTTGTAAGTAACCGGTAAGGACCGGTTGGCAACCCTGACTACGCGCCACAAGCACTCAAGAAAAGAACTAAAAGAAGGTTAGAAGTGGCAGGTTTATATTTTGCATCTGTGTTCTTTTTTATAATCAAAAGATTTTTGTAGAGCAATGGGTGATGTTGAGGAAACTTCGTGTAGGCTTTGCCTTAAATCTATAACCGATAAAAGTTTTGAAGTGGTAGACAACGTTATAAGAGTCATTCTAGATATTCTTTTGCTGAAATTGGTAAGTCGGTGAAATATAATTCGCTTAGATCTTAACAGTCTCAAGTGTAAAGCAACTTTTAGTGTATAATTGCTATTTTACGGCACGGTTATTTTCTTTCTGGTTAAAGTTGCATATTTTTCAGAAATTTGATAACGAGAGCAAAGAGGTTATATGTAACGTTTGCAGAAAAAAGTTAAATGCCGCTTCAGAATTTAAGTCAACATGTCTGAATACCGATAAGGCAATTATTCCTTATGTGGATAGCAAGAAAATGTTACAGCTTGACTTAAGAGAAGTGTACATGCATGAAAAGAAAAACGAATTAGTTGAAATTTCTTGCAGTCAGAAAGTATGTCGATTGTGTATGCACCCAGTAGAAAGTGAGTTTAGGTGCATACGTGAAGTGGAACTTGAAGCTATTGAGAAATTGGCTCCTGAAATGGTATCAAGGATATTAAATAATTTTATATTTTGTAGTTTAACACAATTGCTTTATAGAACATGAATATCATCAAAGATCCCGTTGTATGTAAGCCATGCTTTGATTCTCTGTGTACTCACAACAGTTTCCTAAAAGATTGCTTAGAGGTAGAGGAAAAAATTAATAGTATTTTTGATTCTTCAGCCACAGAAAATCAAGTAGATACGTCTTCACTTGATTTATTGGTTAAGACTGAAAACTTGGAAGAAGAATTTGATATTAACGAGATGGAAATGCCAATCAAAATTGAAGGTATCGACATAAAATTGGAAGATGAGGAAAGGAGGTAAGAGAAGACTGATTTAACATTAATTTAAAAATGACAGCCAGTGTACTTGACACCGTCGTGAAATACGCACCGTACCATCTGGTGGTAAACTAATTGTAACAAATTATGCGATCGATTTTGTTGGTTATAAACGGTATATTGTATAAATTTTTATACAATCATTAAAAGTTAGGTTAACAAGTTACTGTTCTAATCTGTACTAACTGTACTAAGTGTACTAATCAGTGGTCGTGTTCATAAGTTACTGTTCATTTAAGATATAGTGAGGATTCACATTTGTAAACGAAAACATGTTTTGTGATTTTTTGCATCATAACGACAGTTTAAAATCCACCAAAACCAAACAAATTTAAGCTCGATTTACTGAAATAACCAAATAACCACAGAACTCATAGAAAATAGAGGTTTTGTTTGTGACAAAAATACTAGTAGTAAATGGACTGCGCCGTAATATAAAAGATAGTCTGTAGATATACGCTTGTATGTTTCCGACTTTAATTTACCATTAATTAATTTTTATGCAAAAAATGTATTTTTTTAAAGTTTTTTGCTTACAAAACATAAACTAACGAACCAATCTGGATGCTATAAAGAGACAATTTGTAATGAATCGAAATACGAATGAAACGAGAGGTCTTTCTCATTCCTCGGGGGCAATTAATAACCTCTGTTGGAATTAATATCAATTGCACAATACATGAAGGCGATTGCTTGTCTTTTCCTATCATCAGTTAATTCAAATTGATCAATAATTGAATATTTGTCTTTAATTATGTTGATGTTTGTTGTAAACTGTAGTAATAGTTATCCAAAAGAAAAACTAGAAATGATTTTACTAAATATAATTAATATGTAAAGACATGCCAGTTAAATAATGAAATCATTCAAAGTACTTTGTATCTTTTGTTGTTTCATCACTTTTGACAAATTTGAACACTAAAAAAAAACAGCTACTACAGAGATATTTTTATTTCCACCTTTTATTTCATTTGCTAAGTTTTCTTAGAAAACATTTTTTGAGGGCTGTATTCCTTGGTATCTCAGCGGATACAGAAAATCCATATATATTTTCCGATAGTAACTTCGACTGCTCCTCGTATATCGGATCCCGGGCAAAATTTAAAATTTCTGCGATCATGTGACGAGAAAAAAAATCTAAATTGTCACTAGGAAAAATAAATAATTTAGAAAATATTTTACAGGCAGATGATCATAATAATGATAATGATAAATAATAAATAATACCAACTGCATAAAAATACAGGACCATATTATACAAACAACAAACAATATTAGAGAACAAATATTTTAATTATACACACTGACAAGACATTTCAGGATAAAATGGAAATATCACTTACATAATTGATATAATAGTAACGTCTTTTAAGGAGGTTCGATACTGAAAGAAAATGGTAAGAAAGGTTTCAAAATCATGGAAATCTGTTAATAAATATGCCAACTGCCTTGTATATAAATATCAGATCATTTGCCAATATAGTTTTTTTGAAATAATTTTTAATAAAATTATGCTCTTATACACAGGCTGTTATGCAAGTTGGAAGAAAATTTTAATCAAACGTGACTATTGCTCTTAAAAATGGTTACGATCAGGAAAATAAAATTGTAGTTAAAGAATTGAATATTAACAATAAAAATATGCACTTACAATGTAATTATTGAGATAATGGAATGAATATATAACGTTTTGACAAATTTGAACAAATATCTGATCCAATGAAAGGAAATATGGCAACACTGTACACTGTATTTAACGCTTCGACTGACCCGCTATATTTGATTAGCTCGGCTATAGACTATACGGGTGTCTCACATTTAAATAGCAGGACTTCAGGAATCAGTAGAAGACCTCATTTTGAGTCTAAAAGTTCCTATATATATGGGTCCTNCATTAAAAACGCAAAAACATTAGATTACACTACGAAATACAACAATGGCGAACTCGAATTTTCTGGAAAATGTCAAAATTTGAGCGTAAAAGTGGCGCGAAACTTAAATGAACCAATCACAACACGGGGAATAGTAAATATAAACATGAATCATTTGAGATTCAAACAAATACCCTGAATTATTTATCTATGTATTTTCTTGATCCGTGGTGTTCACAATCTTACCTACCCGCTTCCCGATTGTAATTTGATGAGCGTGATCTTCAAGCATATACAACTGGAGGAAACTTGTCATTGAGAAAAGTGTAGCTGAGTGTGCGAGAGAGACAGACAATATCTCGGTATTTGCTGTCTCACTCTAGCACGCCGCGATTGGTTGGAGCACTCATTTTCAACCAATCCAATAGTATACGTTCGGAGAGCGTGATTGCTTGACAACGATTGTGAACGCGCCCCAGCTTTTGATGTTTGGCAACATTGACACAATTGTAGTCTCCATGGACACATCAGATGGCCGTCAGTTACCATTTATAAAAAACTTTTCTTGATATTGATATTTTAAAGATGTGAGGAATTGTGATTAATCCGGAACAGTTTTGTTAGTAACCGGTAAAGACCGATTGGCAACCCTGACTACGCGCCACAAGCACTCAAGAAAAGAACTAAAAGAAGGTTAGAAGTGGCAGGTTTATATTTTGCATCTGTGTTCTTTTTATAATCAAAAGATTTTTGTAGAGCAATGGGTGATGTTGAGGAAATTTCGTGTAGGCTTTGCCTTACATCTATAACTGATAAAAGTTTTGAAGTGGTAGACAACGTTATAAGAGTCATTCTAGATATTCTTTTGTTGAAATTGGTAAGTCTGTGAAATATAATTCGCTTAGATCTTAACAGTCTCAAGTGTAAAGCAACTTTTAGTGTATAATTGCTATTTTACGGCACGGTTATTTTCTTTCTGGTTAAAGTTGCATTTTTTTCAGAAATTTGATAACGAGAGCAAAGAGGTTATATGTAACGTTTGCAGAAGAAAGTTAGTTGCCGCTTCAGAATTTAAGTCAACATGTCTGAATACTGATAAGGCAATTATTCCTTATGTGGATAGCGAGAAAATGTTACAGCTTGACTTAAGAGAAGTGTACATGCATGAAAAGAAAAACGAGTTAGTTGAAATTTCTTGCAGTCGGAAAGTATGTCGATTGTGTATGGAGCCAGTAGAAAGTGAGTTTAGGTGCATACGTGAAGTGGAACTTGAAGCTATTGAGAAATTGGCTCCTGAAATGGTATCAAGGATATTAAATAATTTTATATTTTGTAGTTTAACACAATTGCTTTATAGAACATGAATATCATCAAAGATCCCGTTGTATGTAAGCCATGCTTTGATTCTCTGTGTACTCACAACAGTTTCCTAAAAGATTGCTTAGAGGTAGAGGAAAAAATTAATAGTATTTTTGATTCTTCAGCCACAGAAAATCAAGTAGATACGTCTTCACTTGATTTATTGGTTAAGACTGAAAACTTGGAAGAAGAATTTGATATTAACGAGATGGAAATGCCAATCAAAATTGAAGGTATCGACATAAAATTGGAAGATGAGGAAAGGAGGTAAGAGAAGACTGATTTAACATTAATTTAAAAATGTCAGCCTGTGTTCTTGACACCGTCGTGAAATACGTACCGTACCATCTGGTGGTAAACTAATTGTAACAAATTATGCGATCGATTTTGTTGGTTATAAACGGTATATTGTATAAATTTTTATACAATCATTAAAAGTTAGGTTAACAAGTTACTGTTCTAATCTGTACTAAGTGTACTAATCAGTGGTCATGTTCATGAGTTACTGTTCATTTAAGATATAGTGAGGATTCACATTTGTAAACGAAAACATGTTTTGTGATTTTTTGCATCATAATGACAGTTTGAAATCCACCAAATGCAAACAAACTTGAGCTCGATTTACTGAAATAACCACAGAACTCACAGAAAATTAAGCCAAACAATAGAGGTTTTGTCTGTGACAAAAATACTAGTAGCAAACGGACTGTGCCATCATATAAAAGACAATCTGTAGATATAACTTGTATGTTTCTTACTCCAATTTACCATTAATTAATTTTAATGCAAAAAATGTATTTTTTAAAAGTTTTTTGCTTATAAAACATAAAATAACGAAACAATCTAAATGCTATAAGGAGACAATTTATAGATAATCGAAATGTGAATAAAACGAGAGGTCTTTCTCATTCATCAGGGGCAATTGATAACCTCTGTCGGAATTAATATCAATTGCATAATACATGAAGGTGATTGCTTGTCTTTTTCTATGATCAGTTATTTCAGTTGATCACTAATTGAACATTTGTCTTTTATTGTATTGTTGTACGTTGTAAACTGTAGTAATAAATAGTTATCCAAAAGAAATACTAGGAATGATTTTACTAAATATAATTAATACGGAAAGACATGCCAGATAAATGTTAAATAATGAAATCATTCAAAGTACTTTGTAATTTTTTTTGTTCATTACTTTTGACAAAGATGAACACTAAAAAAACAGCTATTACAAAGAGCTCTTCTTATTTCCAAATTTTATTTCATTTGATAAGATTTCTTAGAAAAAATTTTTGGAGGACTGTATAAATCCATATATATTTTCTGATAGTAACTTCGATGCTGCTTGTACATTGGACCTCGGGCAAAATTTAAAATTTCTGCGATCTTGCGATGATATTTTAATTATACACACCGACAGGACATTTCAGGATAAAATGGAAAATATCACTTACATAATTGATATAATCCTAATGTCTTTTAAGGAGGTTCGATACCGAAAAAAAATGGTAAGAAAGGTTTCAAAATCATGGAAATCTGTTAATAAATATGCCAACTGCCTTGTATATAAATATCAGATCGATTGCCAATATAGTTTTTTTGAAAAATGATATTAAAAATTATGCTCTTATACACAGGCTCTTATGCGAGTTGGGAGAAAATTTTAATCAAACGTGAATATTGCTCTTAAAAATGGTTAGGATCGGGAAAATAAAATTGTAATTAAAGAATTAAATATTACTAAACATTTTAAAACAATAAAAATATGCACTTACAATGTAATTATTGAGATAATGGAATGAATANTGTCTATGATCTCGTCTTAATGTTCTAGAAATAGTGCACCTGGAAACACCAATAATCCTGGAAATTTTTCTGGTACTCGTCGTGGGATCTCTGTCAAATTCGTGCAAGATTCGCTGATTCCTCCTATTTCTGCCAATATTAACGTTAATTATGTTGCGATCCCTATGGACCAGATTCAATCCGTCATTAGCGAAACGTTGATGAATATTAATAAAAACGTGTGGATGCGGCTGTCTTCTATTAGGAAATCGTCTCCGATATTCCCTAGCAGCTTCTGCCGAGTTCCCATTGGCAAACCCGTATACGAAGTGAATATCTGCGTATTCTTGGTTCGTAAACTTAAACGGCATTTTGAATTTGTTGCAATTTTTTTTAATACTCTACACACAATTAGAAACTATAATAAAATAAGCGAAATGTCAATATTAGAATGGCATTTTAATTCTGATTTGATTTCTAAACAGTATTTTTGGTTTTTCTTAATTTGACTTCTAAACAGTATATTCGGTTTTTCTTGAAAACGCCTCCTATCGACTTTGGACAAAAGGGCCTTTTCTGGGTAAAATTTGAATGTTCTTTCATATTTTTCGAAAACATATGCAAAATATCAAATCGGCTATACTTTTTTTTATAAAAATATGCATAGAGACCCCTCTATCTCCACCACTGGAACTAATATGCGATGATTTTCTGTGTCAAATTATTTGCCCTCAAATACTAAGTCTTTCGCCGCAACATGATGATTTTTTTTGTCAGCGGTTATTTAGTTAAAAAATAAATAAATAAAACAAAAATAAAATTGAACGCCCTGTATCTCAGAAACTAAGCGTTTTAGGACCCATATATATAGGAACTTTTAGACTCAAAATGAGGTCTTCTACTGATTCCTGAAGTCTTGCTATTTAAATGTGAGACACCCTGTATAATTATTCCAGTCGAAAACATATGTAGTAATAATTAATATTAAATAAATTTTTCGTGATCTAATGCAATATAATAGCAATTTGAAACAAAAATTGAAAGGATTGTTCTGGTATGTGGGTACAAATGTGTAATTACTTAATAATCACATCTCATTAACTTCAAATGTAAATATGCCCGTTTATGTCATTTTTTGTGAAACGCAATATTTTGTCATGTGTCAGCTATAACCCCTATTAATTGAAACTTACTTTTTAAAAAACACTATTTGCTATTTTTTTTTAGCGACACTCAACTTCAGAGTTCCGATATCGTAACATTCGAGCACAGTGTATGTAAAAATGAAGAAGAGGAGGGATGTAAACATGAGAATGGAGCAGAAATTACAACCAAGCAAGAGTGTAAAGTATTGTACAAATGTGATAAATGCATTTATGAAACTGAAAGTGAGATCTGCTTTACAGCACACTCTGCGAGACACGACAATGATTTGGAATTGTATAAATGTGAATCGTGTGAGTATAAAGCTGAAAATGAGAAATTACTTCAGAGGCACCTGTTGAATCATGAAGGTCCATCTCAGGTTCAAATATACATGTGTAAAGACTGCGATTATGAAACCAAATACAAGCGTTATATCAAACGGCACCAACTGAAGCATAAAGATCCTTCACAGGTTCAAATGTACAGGTGTAAAAACTGTGATTACGAAACTAAATACAAGAGTTACATCAAACAGCACCAACTGAAGCATAAAGATCCTTCACAAGTTCAAATGTACAGATGTATTGACTGCAATTATGAAACTAGATACAGCAGAAATATGAAAGAACACCGACTGACACATAAAGGTCCTTCACAGGTTCAAATGTACAGGTGTAACGACTGCGATTATGAAACTAAATTCAAGTATGCTGTCAGAAGGCACCAACTGAAACATAAACATCCTTCACTGCTTCGTATGTACAGGTGTAATGACTGTGATTATGAAACTAAATACAGCAGAGATGCCAAACGACACCAACTGAAACATAAAGATCCTTCACAGGTTGAAATGTACAAGTGTAATGATTGTGATTACGAAACTAAACACAAGAGAAATATGGAGCGGCACCAGCTGAAGCATAAAGATCCTTTGCAGGTTCAAATGTACAGTTGTAAAGACTGCGATTACGAAACTAAATACAAAGCATGTATGAAAAAGCATCAATTGATACATAAAGATCCTTCAGAGGTGAAAATGTACAGGTGTAAAGACTGCGATTACGAAACTAAATTCAAGAGTTATATCAAACAGCACCAACTGAAGCATAAAGATCCTTCACAGGTTCATATGTACATGTGTAATGACTGCAATTATGAAACTAGATACAGCAGGAATATAAAAGAACACCTACTGAAGCATAAAGGTCCTTCACAGGTTCAAATGTACAGGTGTAAAGACTGTGATTACGAAACTAAATACAGCAAAGATGCCAAACAACACGAACTGAAACATAAAGATCCTTCACAGATTCAAATGTACAAGTGTAACAGCTGCACATATGAAACTATACACAAGAGAAATATCAAGCGGCACCAACTGAAGCATAAAGATCCTTCGCAGGTTCAAATGTACAGGTGTAAAGACTGCGATTACGAAACTAAATACAAAGCATGTATGAAAAAGCATCAGTTGATACATAAAGATCCTTCAGAGGTGAAAATGTACAGATGTAACGAATGCACATACGAAACTAAATACCAGTATGCTATAAAAAGTCATCAACTGAAACATAAAGATCCTTCGCAGGTGAAAATGTACAGGTGTAACGACTGCGATTTCGAAACTAAATACAGGAGGGGTATCGGACGTCACATGTTGAAGCATAAAGAGTCTTCATAAATCATAGCCCTAGTAAACTATGGACTGGCCCTAGAAAGAGAGGTCAATCGCGCTGATGTGTGCAAGGCAGATGAAGCTAGTTGAGGCAAATACCGGTAAAACAAATGATGGTACACGGGTATACCGTTACAAAATGTCGTAAACAGACTTTGAAGTAAATGTCATGTATTGACATTATTGATTGATTTCTTGAATTTTTGTGTGATTTTATTAGTGTATATGAAAGATTCGTAAAAACTAATTATGGTGCAATCGTGTTCTGCGATAAATTGCGTAAAGAGACGTTTAAGTGGAGAAAAAATTAAATTTCATAGGTAGGGAAGAAGTTATGATGGTACCAACATGTTTATACATTTCGCATCTTTCTGAAAATAATGACCAAGTAGAGTTGATGATAACTTATTAGATCATATTACTTCCCATCCTCAAAATGTCATTTTAACGTCAAAATTTTACCGCTTTAAATGTGTTACTCTTCATATTATTTTTTAACATCAAACCGAATATAAAGAAAAAGTTTTAACTGAAATGTACTTATAATGTGCTCCAGCAAAAAATCTCTTCAAATAATATATTGAACCAAGAAAGCATCGACATAGTTTCAATTTATATAGTTCTGCAAAGCAAGAAAATATTAAATATTTGGAACAACTACGTCAGAAGAGCTTGCAGTAATTTTAACCGATCGAGTTTACGATATGAGGAAAATAAATGGAGAAATACATAAATAAGGCATTATAAAAACTATTTGGAATATTATAGCTAAAACAATTCAAATATTGTACTGTAATTAGGACAGTAATATAATAAACCCTTTTACATACGTACACTACTGGAAGAAATGAAAATGTTTTGTCTTTTAGTCTATATTATTTTTATAGTTTTTGAATATGGCCCAACAGAAAAAAAGGGTAAGGAATCGAGTATAGCTAGCTGATTGGTTGAATTAAATGTAGGCGCGCTGCAATCGAAATTCTGTGAACGAACCTTAAGCCGTTATTAGCTCCATCTCTCTCGCACACGTCTGAGCGATTGCCGTGTTGGGCGAGTCCAGTAGTTTATAAGGTCTATGTCATAAATGCAAATGTGCCGGTGTACTTTGCTAACAACCCAGCAGAAGGAGTCTTTGAGAAGACAAAAAAAGGTTTGCAGGTGTTCGTTGTGCAAAATATTGGCAAAAATGAATGCATTTAAGAGCTACAAGTGTGGATATGACACCTATCATGAATATGTGAATACGAAAAAAACATAACGCCTACCTTGAAATACATCGGTTGAAACCCGAAAACCTGACTGAAACGGAGGCCGACAAGTGATTTTGGACTAGCACTTGTAGAATTCGCAAATACCTGGTTATGTGTCCATTAGTTTTAATCAGCGATATTGTCAGCTGTGTAGAACATGTAATTAATTGAAGGGTCTAATGTAAAATAAATGTGCATGATTGTTTATAACTGTTCCGTCTTTATTCAACTCAAACTCGGTTTTAAATATATGCAGCACGCAATTACCTTTCCCTTTCCCTCAATTCCCATTTACACAGAATGGCACACATGCGCAGCTGCTCTACGTGGAAAAAGGACAGTTACAGTTGAAAATTATCAAGTCAAGAACTCCCTTAAGACTCAAAAGTGTTTTCCTAGTTTTCATGTATGTTCGAAGAAAGGTACTCAAAATTGTTAAGTAACCAGTGTGCCGACCGACAAATAGTGTTAAATATATGCACCAGAACCAACACTAGAAAGAAGACCGTAGCGACATATGTAAGTGTGCTTCTCCATTTTCCATCTACTCTAACCCTAGATACAGTCCATTAAATATCCGCATACGCAACAATAACCAAAAGCTGTCCACTTCATTCTCACATTTGTGGGTTGGGAGACAAAGGCTCATATATTAGCTAATATCGATGTTATATACAGGTCGTTTTCTATAATACAATCATTTTTAGAAAGTTCAAACTTCATTTTTTTAACCCGTATTTAACACCCTGTATTTTATTGTTCTTTTGTAATAACTTCTTCGATTGTTACAAGTGATGTAAATATTGACTGCTCCCTGTAATGTGAAAGAGTACAAGGTAATGATAATTTAGATCGGAAATGCAACTGTAGTCTCTCGGAGACCATAATTGAAAAAATGGTAGCAAATAATGTAGTTATAGCATCTGTATCCCATATTTTAACATTGTCTATATCTAAATCGATACATTTCAAATGGGGTTCCTTGCGATTTAGTTTGTAATTAACTATTTTCCCCATTTCACGATTTTTGTTGGAAGTTTTTAATTTTTTTCAAATAAAACTTGTTTGGCATTTATAATATTATTTTTGTACTTTGTACTTTCGTTTTTCAGATAGAACCAAGAATGATAGTCTTCGTCACACATTTCCATAATGATAATTTTACAAATTCGATCAGAACAGTTAAAATACATTTCCGATTTAAACAAATTTTTATAGTTATAAAGACTGCATCAAACAATCAAAATCACTTTTGATTGTTATTGTACAGTACAGTTGTTTTGCCACTTCAACTTTGAGCTTTCATATCTCGACGATTCATCGTATCCGCAAGGTCAAAAGTGGATTTTGTTCGTCAATGACGTCAATCCTTCCTCTGTTTGAACCCATAATTATATTTGAAGAATATGCAAATACAATAGCCCCAGTTCTAAATGTTTATAATTATTTTTTCGAAATTTTGGAAAAATTGTAATTGTTGCTAAAATGGATAAAACCGAAAGTTTTTAAATGGGGATTGATAGTTGAGGGATTCCAAATGGTATGTATAAAAATTGGGAGCTCAAAATAATCATTGGTTTTACTGTGAGAGAGAATTGAAAAATATGTATAATTCTGTATTTTCTTAATTAACTGTTGAATTTTGCGTCACATCTACCTAAACATAGTTATACCCAAAATTATAAACAAGACGACAAGAGGACAAGGGACAAGAAGTACAAGAACTAAGAAAATGGAACATGGAACTATACGTTCCGATATAATTTGAAGAGCAACTACTTAGTCAGTGAGAACTATTTGAAATATGGATGAATCAAGTGAAATAGACGTCATTTATTTTATATTTTGTACAAATGTTTATATTTGTTTATGTGTATAGACCACATACTTCTATACATATACCAAGCAACTGCATATCTTTTACATTAATGACCTTGTTTCCAAAAAGAGGGGATAAAAAGTGTATATGTTGCACTTTGTCAATTTTGCGCAAGCCCGAAAATTTAGCGGATTATTTCAAACGAAATTTAATAACTGATGTACTATTAACAGAGCAAAATTACCAATCATTATTTTGTATAACTAATTGTACAACTTGTTAATTGTAATTTATGAGAATATTAGATAGTGAATGTAAAATAAAATGGGTACAATAAAACTGAATCGAGGAGAGTAAAAGTGGTTTATTTATATAAAATAGCAAACATTTTTTGAAATTTAAAATCAATACATCTACACAAAAGTTCATATAAAAATACACATTATGTACAAATATACATAAAAATGATAACAAGTTATTTACCTTAACTAATACTTATATATATATAAATAATAATAAAAATCAATCATATTAACCTAAATGTTCGTAGTAATTCAAGGTACCTACCAGATTCAATTTGATTTTCTAACATATGCTAAATATCAACAAGTCTTATTTTATTAAATATACAATGCAAAGCTAGTTATAAGATCTTAGAACACATTGAAGCAGTGACGATTTTAGATATAAATTGTCCCTAAGTATTCTTTTTCAAATAAAATAGCTGATCCAGTTTGTGATCCAAACACAAGTACATTAGGTGTCGTTTTTTTTATTTGAACATGATTATGTAAAAACCATGTTTGACCTTTCGCCGTATGTAGAAGATGTGGTATCATATATAGCGGGCTTTGTAACTTCACAGGTTATAAACATAATTTCTTGTGACATTTACAAAAAATATATAAAGGGAAACTACTCGCCTTCTTTTAATATATAACAGTAAGAGTTCACCATGAAACACGAAGTCTCATGCATTAGCAAAATGTGGAATTTCTAGCTACTGATTGGACACGTAAAAATTAGCTTTAGCCAATTTCATCAATACATTACCTTTAATAAGGTGTAAAGTTATACATTTTTACTTATAAACAAATTTTCTCTTTTTATTTTTTGCTAGAATCATCGCTTCATGCCAGTTTGTTCCTCTTTTCTTTAAGTCTTCTGCCACTACTTGGTCCTTGGTCCCATGTTTTTTAGGGTCTGTCTCGTTTCCTTTCCTTTTTTTTTGTTTGCCAAATCATTTTCAGCTGTCTTTCTATTCAAATTCATAACCTATTTTCGGAAATGACAATGACGTTAACCGACAAACCGACCAATGGGAAAATGAATCATAGCGCGTGCGTATAATACACAAAGTGCAACTCCCCCACTTTTTGGCTTCAATTCCCTTTCAAAATGCTTTGTATATGTACGAGTATGTACATACATATAGAAGTATGTGGTATAGACATGCTTAAATAAAATAGTTTAGGTATACCAACGACCTCAGAAAGGATAGACAGTGCATTGTCTTGGTTTGTTTTGTTCTACTGTAAATATTTTGAGAACTCAGCTTCCTATTGGCTAAAGACACGTGGTAAGGTGCGCGCGCAGTACCTGCTCTATGCTAGATGTTTATTATTGTTTACGACTGTCGGCCGCCATTAATTCTTTGCGTGCTTACTGAGTTTAACGTTGTGTTTACCGTGGATTATTAGTTTCTTTGGCAGAATTTATTGTTTTTGTGAATAGACAATGGGAAAATATTGTGTTATATGTAGATTTCGCTTTAAAAGTGGAGGCAATCGCTCATTTCACAGGTAGGTAGATTTACCATGGGCGTAACAGATAACAGACGGTAGTTTAAAACAAAATTTGAAATAGAAAATTTTCAGTGCAATAATATTGAAAATATAAAATATTTTTTTAAAAAGTGAATTGTGTGTTACGGTTAAATAAAAAGTAACATGAATTGCAAAGGCGACATTATTTAAAAGGAAATATACCTAGGTAATTTGATTTTAGGATTCCTTCGAATGTTGAACGCCGAGACGTTTGGCTCTCTCGCATTTTGAGCTGCATAGGAAAGGAAAATAGTCCTAAACATAGTGTTGTATGTTCAGATCACTTCACATCAAGTGATTTCTTAATAAGACCTGGTAGCCGAGTTTATCTTAAGGACACAGCAGTTCCTGAGTTCCCAAGTTCGTTTAGTCAAAATACAGGACCCATATTAAAATTGTATAAACAATTTTTTTGCACATAATTCGGGATCACCTTGTAGCAATTGTCACCATAACAAATTAGATCCAATAAATCTGTTTTGAGAATTAAAGAACTTAAAAATATGTGTAATAACCCCATTTACTATTTCTCTTTCATTTATCACTTAATTGTCCTACTTGATATGCATATTATTGTATACAAGTATAGTATAGCTACCATACTATATGCAACTGTAACTGTAACTTTGTGATTCCTATTTGAACTGGTAAAAACTTTTATTAATTAGTATTATTTAACATATTGATGTATACTGTTACTGAGAAAATAAAGATTGTTGTAACTAGTATTACTTTTTTTCGGCAGTAAGTGCCGTTATGGAGTAAAACAAACATGGTTCTATTTATTTAAAAAAGAAGTCATTAACATTATTTTAAAACCAAATTAGGTGTGCAATTGGTAAGTATATATAAATTAGACAAATATTAAAATGTATCATCCTTTTTAACACACACGCCACTGGTTAAGAGTTCCCTAGTAAACAAAGAACTATCTTCATCCTTGTTTAATAGCAGGATGTCTCAAGTTGTGGAAAATCAAAACAATTCCTTTGCAATGCATAGGGAATTATTTGTCTAGTAATTCTGAGGTCTTTGAGGTATACCTACAGATATTTATTTTGTCAAGATATCATTTTGTATCTTTATTTCTGCTGTATAATTTATTATTATTAAAAGGATAGATGTAATATTGACCATGCGTAGAAGAAAATTGTAACTATATTATTTTTCAGTAATGTCATTTGTTTTTCATAATCATAACTAACTTTTTCTAATTATCAGTTCGTCATTGTTACCATATTCACGATGGTCTCAACATTAGAAAATTTCCATTTTAGAAGCGTATTTGAACAATATACAATGATGTGTAGCTTTTTTAAAATGCTTCTGATATTGTTTTGTGACATTTTTATTTGTACGATGAATGGCAAAATTCGTAATCCATATTAGAAACTTTTTTCAGTGGCTTCTCAAAAAGAAAGAAATTCTTGGTAAAAGTTACCGCATCCCCAAACTAGAAGAGCATATTTATTTTTTTTTTAATATACAATGTAACAACTTTTTTTAGTTAAATTTTTTGAGAAATCAGAAAAAGTTGTCTGGAATTCGAATTAAGCCATTGACAATGCAAATAAAAATATCGCAAAAGAATATTAGAAATATCTAAAAAATTACTCGCTATTTATACTATTTCAAAAACGCTTTTGAAGTGAAAATTATCTAAAGTTGAGAGCATTATGACAACAATATGGTAATAAAATTATTATATTACTCAAACATTTCTGAAAATATACTGAAACGCGCCACGCGCCATTATTCTATGGCTAGAAATTGGCCTCAATGATTTGGGATCGAGGGGGATTATCCCTCTTTATCCTGCCTCATCTCGTGTAGGCCTGGACAGCCTTCGTAGGTGGGCCCCATCCGTCGTCTACCCCGACCGCAAATGCGGCCGGTGTAGGCGCTTTGTGGGACCTCCTTTTGTCCTGGCTGGGCCCCGCCGGCTAGGGCCCTTTCTTCTGGCGCTCTTCTTGCTTCGCCGGCTCGTCTGTGTAAACCCCGGGGGTAGTGTCATGTTTATGTGTGGTATGGTTGGGTAGGGTAGTGCGGCTATGCAGCCTGGGATGCGCTTTGCTAAGGTGGCCCTTAGGCTAGCGCGGGAGGGGAGGGTTAAGGAGGGTATGGGGGGTGTGTGTGTGTGTGTGTGTGTGTGTCGTTGTCTTCGTTTCTTGATCCTGGCTGTCTCTGAAACAGAAAAGGTTAGCGGGCAGGGGGGGGGTCATTGGGGTGGTCACCCAGGGTCAAAAAGTTGGTGTCTAGGTCTTTTGTGTTTGTCGGTCACGTCGGGTACGTAGTCAACGGCTTGCCTGAGGAGGGGATTGTCATGTCTAGCGGCTACGTCAAATCGTTTCTCCGCGTTTTGTCTTATTGTCTGTGTAGCGTTTGTGTATTGTAAGTCTCGTAATATGTCAGTGTTTCTTACGTACCAGGGCGCGTCGGTGGCCGTGCGGAGGGCTATGTTTTCCACAGCCTGTAATGACTTTAAGTGGCTTTTTGCCGCGTGACCCCACGCCGTGGAGGCGTAGGTTAGCTGCGGTTGAAGTACCACCTTGATAAGCGTTCGCTTATTCCTTAAACTGAGGGTGTTTCCACCTTTGAGTAAGGGATAGAGCCTAGCCCTGGTGGTCTTCGCTCGCGCCACCGTCTCCACGATGTGCGGTTTCCACGTGAGACGCTGGTCCATCGTCACGCCCAGGTATCGTGTTTGTCGATTCCAGGAGATAGGTTCCTGGGATAGTGTCAGTCTGTCGAGGTTTTGTGGGATTTTTCGTTTGGTAAAAAGGATAGCCGAACTTTTGTTGGGATTAATTTTGACTTTCCACCTGTTGCACCAGGTTTCAAGTTGGTCTAAGGAGTTTTGGAGGAGGGAGACGGAATATCTAGGATCTACGGATTGGGATGTGATTGTCAGGTCGTCGGCGTATAAGTATATGTTGGTGTTGGGGGGATGTGGGATGTCGGAGTTGTAAATGGTGTATAGGTGTGGGGACAGGACGGTGCCCTGGGGGACACCGGCCTCCATGGGACGGGTGGTGGAAAGGGAATCTTGGATTTGGATGCGGAATTTACGGTGGTGTAGGTAGGATTTTATGAGTTTGGTAAAGGATATGGGATATTGGTTGGTGAGCATTTTCATCAGTAGGCCTTCATGCCAAACCGTATCGAAGGCCTTCATTCATGTGACCGAATAGTGAAAATAAGGTCTGATTATTTACATTCTTCCGCCAGTTCCCAGTCGTATCAAGATTTTTAAAATTGATTTCCTTCGTTTATTAAAAAAAATTTACGCATTTGATATGAAATATCATTTTCAATTAAATTGAAAAGTGTCAAAAATAATAAAGTTGACCTAATTATAATTGAAAATATAAATAAACAGACCTTATTTCCACTATCGATCACATTAACAAAAAATATAGATAGGCGTATTCACACAACCTGTGCTATGGTACGACAGACGTGTGGAGTAACTCTGTGAAGAAACGAGGAACTGGGTCAATCCGGTCTCTCGTGTCAGTACGGCGAGCTGGATAGTCATGTTTTGCCCATCTCTATTGCTAACCATAACCCATAAACAACTAGATGCGCTACCACTGCCATCAGTGCCAACTGCCAATGCAGTCATTGTCATTTAAGATTATAAGAGGGTTAGTAGTAACGACTGACAGCTTTGTGCTTTGCATTTTTGTCTCTGCGTTCTGTTTATATTTAAAAGAAGATTGTTGCAGAGTAATGACTGATGTTAAGGAAATGTCGTGTAGGCTTTGCCTTAAAAATATAACCGATGAAAGTTTTGAAGTGATAAACGACATTATCAGAGACATTCTAGATGGTCTTTTGCTAAAATTGGTAAACGTGAATTATAATTAAATTACGTCCTAACAGTCGAGTGTAAATTCACTTTTAGTATTTAATTGTTATTTTCCGCCACAGTTATTTTCTTTCTGTTTTAAGTTGCATATTTTTCAGAAATTTGATGATGAGAGCAAAGAGGTTATATGTAACGCCTGCAGAAGAAAGTTAAATGCGGCTTCAGAATTTAAGTCGACGTGTTTGAATACCGACAATATAATTATTCCATATGTGGATAGCGAAAAAATGTTACAGCTCGACCTAAGGGAAGTGTACATGCAGGAAAAGAAAAGCAAGTTAGNGTGTTTGAATACCGACAATATAATTATTCCATATGTGGATAGCGAAAAAATGTTACAGCTCGACCTAAGGGAAGTGTACATGCAGGAAAAGAAAAGCAAGTCAATTTCAGACAATCAGAAAATATGTCGATTGTGTATACACCCAGTAGAAAGTGAGTTTAGGTGCATACGTGAAGAGGAACTTGAAGCTATTCAGAAATTGACACCTGAAATGGTATGAACAATATTAATTACTTGCATATTTTATAATTTAACGAAACTGCTTTGCAGTTTATAAATATCATCAAAGATCCCGTTGTTTGTAGGCGATGCTTTGATTCTCTGTGTACTCACAACAGTTTCCTAAAAGATTGCTCAGAGGTAGAAGAAAAAGTTAAAAGTATTTTTGATTCTTCAGCCACAGGAAATCAAATAGATACGTCTCCACTTGGTTTATTCGTTGAGACTGAAAACCCCGACAAGAAATTCGATATTAACGAGATGGAAATGTCGATCAAAGCTGAATCTGTGGACATAAAATCGGAAGATGAGGAAACAAGGTAAGAGGAGACTATTTTAACATTAATTTAAAAAATGTCAGCCCGTGGGTTGGACATTTCGCGATTTATATGATTAAATACGTACCATCTGGTGACAAATTGTAACAAATTATGAGATTGTCGGTTATATACGATATCGTACAAATTTTTATATAATCATTAAGCATAAGGTTAACAAATTATTGGGAAAATACGTATGATCGTTATAAAACAATCAGTATGGCTTCGAGTCAGATATGGGTACAATGAATGCTGTACTAAATTCCATTCATTCAATCAGTTTATTAACTTTGGACTGAAATTTAAATTTTCTTGAATGAAAAGGATAGATCTTTAGATAGATAGAAGAAAATTCAGCAATCGATTGGGGCTATACAACTTGTTGCAATAAATTTTTTTAATTGACGTTTGAAAACGGTAGAAAAAGCACTAAAAAAAGAGGACAACTTTATTTGATATTTGTATAGCATTGTGAGTATTGCAAAAAATATATTTCCGAAAAGAACTTTGTTTAAAAAAAAAATCCAATTTTCATATTTTTCCTCATGACAGTTTTTGATGTAGAAAATATATAGATTTTTGCGAAGAAAACTCAATTTAAAAAAGATTTAAAGATGCAAAATTTATTCTTTAATTCATGATGAAAGAAAAATCGCAGCCATTTGAACTCTTGACAGAAAGTAAAAAAAAAAACGAAAATATTTTCAATATCAATCTCAGGTTTAACAAATATCCTCAAATACACAATTTTGGAATATATGAAGGTCTTGAACAGCTCAAATCAAAGAGGATGAATTAAATTAAAGGAGCTGACAGGTAGGATTACCAAAAAAAATATTGAGATCCGTGGACCTGTTGAAAGTGAAGCAAAAATAATAAAAAAAAATTCCCACGGGATTTCTTTTGATTTCTAAAAGGTGGTCAATGATAAAAATTCTTCAGCTGAAGATCCTGAAACTAGAACCTTCAAATTTCAATTTACTTTTTTTTATTGCTCTACGACCATTTTTCATTAAGTTACAGCCTTTAGAAAATCACCTAAAAATTTAGGATTTTCTTTTTATCCTTTAATTTTTGTGACTAGTGTATTAAAATTTTGATGAGATAAAAAACCAAAACTAACTAACGTTGACAAACAAAAAGAAGGTGATATACTGGGTGTTATTATTTGATTAAAATTTAATACATTTATTAATAGTGCTATTGTAGATTGTATTTAAATTATCTGTATCTAACTTTGTTTATGGATTTATTGTGTGACTTTATACATAGGATCTCACAAATGTTCTGCATCTCGCAAATGCCTTTTCTGATAATTAAATACATTATCAAAGATCTGAATCATCATTAAAGTTAAAATTGTGCTATCAGTACTATGGTTGATTCAGTTATCGTCATAACCCCTTAAAATTAATACCTGATTTTGAAAATGCAATTTTTTCAGCGACACGCCACTTCAGACCTCCGATATAGCAAGGTACAACAGTCATTTCAAACAGCATCAACTGAAACATAAAGATCCTTCACAGGTTCAGATGTACAGGTGTCACCATTGCGATTATGAAACTAAATACAAGAATTATTTCAAACGGCATCAACGGAAACATAAAGATCCTTCACAGATTCAAATGTACAGTTGTAATGACTGCGAATACAAAACTAAGTACAATAATGCTTTCCAACTGCATCAACTGAAACATAAAGATCCTTCGCAGGTTCAAATGTACAGGTGTAACGACTGCGTTTTCAAAACTAAATATAAGAATAATATTAAACTGCATCAAACGAAACATAAAAATCCTTCGCAAATTCATATGTACAGTTGTAATGACTGCGAATACAAAACTAAGTACAAGAATGCTTTCCAACTGCATCAACTGAAACATAAAGATCCTTCGCAGGTTCAAATGTACAGGTGTAATGACTGCGATTTCGAAACTAAATACAAGAATGCTTTCCAACAGCATCAACTGAAACATAAAGATCCTTCGCAGGTTCAAATGTACAGGTGTAACGACTTTGATTTCAAAACTAAATACAAGTATAATATTAAACTGCATCAAACAAAACATAAAAATCCTTCGCAGATTCAAATGTACAGTTGTAATGACTGCGAATACAAAACTATGTACAATCATACTTTCAAACTGCACCGACTGAAACATAAAGGTCCTTCTCAGGTTCAAATGTACAGGTGTAACGATTGCGATTATGAAACTAAATTCAAGAGGTATCTCAAACGGCATCAACTGAAACATAAAGATCGTTCACAGGTTCAGACGTACAGGTGTAACGATTGCGATTATGAAACTAGACACAAGAGTCATTTCAAACGGCATCAACTGAAACATAAAGATCCTTCACAGGTTCAGATGTACAGTTGTAATGACTGCAAACACAAAACTAAGTACAAGAATGCTTTCAAACTGCACCGACTGAAACATAAAGGTCCTTCTCAGGTTCAAATGTACAGGTGTAACGATTGCGATTATGAAACTAAATTCAAGAGGTATCTCAAACGGCATCAACTGAAACATAAAGATCGTTCACAGGTTCAGATGTACAGGTGTAACGATTGCGATTATAAAAATATATATAAGAGTGTTATCAAAAAGCACCAAATGAAACATGAAGATACTTGTACGTCTAAATGTACAGATGTAAGGACTGCGAGTATAAATCCAAATAAAGGAGTGGTATAAAATATCACGTGTTGAAGTATAGAAAGCCTTCACGAGTGCAAAGAAATTTTGGAGGAAACATTGCAGTGCCTCCGACGGAAGCACAGTTAAAAATTGGGGCATTTTAGAGGCTGACTAAAAATATTTGAATTGAAGCAAAGTGTAAAGCCTATCTTGAAAAACATCAACAAGTTTACATGTGCTTCTGTAACCAGGTGTATTAATTTAGATATATTGTAATATGCCTTAGGGGGTGGCGAGCAGGGCAATGGCCCGTGGCCTCGCTCATTCAGGGGCCTCGCGCAAGAGCCCCAGTAAAAGAAGTTTATATTTAAAACTTTATTTTATCCTTAGCTATTAGTTGTAGATGTATATGACAATAAAATAAAGTTGGTTAATTCATAGTAAGTATATTAATACTTAATAAGTAGTAATAGCTGTCTAAATAAAATTCCCCATTTAGATTTATTTAAGGTGGGCGTTTTATAGACAAGAAATTTCACATTTTCCACATAACAGGTGTAAAGATTTCTTTTATAGGTTACTATATATTCGCAGAATATCTGGCCGCCAGAGCAGGATTAAGCAAAATTAGCGGAATGAGCAACAGTCAGATAATTTCAACAAATGCACAAAAAGTAGTCATAATAAACTAGGACATTGTAAATTTCTCAAATATATTATTGTTATACCTACCAATATATTTATAATTTTTTTTTGCTACTGGCAATTTCAAATGCTGACCTGTAAAAAGTAAAGTAATAGATAGCTTCAAAAACACT
Source organism: Anoplophora glabripennis (assembly GCF_000390285.2). NCBI lineage: Eukaryota > Metazoa > Arthropoda > Insecta > Coleoptera > Cerambycidae > Anoplophora > Anoplophora glabripennis. The sequence continues at coordinate 78,241 of NW_019417745.1, read as the reverse complement.
CGCTCATCTTGGTTTGATGACAGTTTGAAGCAAATGCGCGAACGTGTGTATTTTCCTCATGATTTTTATAAAAGTAATCCCACTGAAGCAAATAGGACTATCTATAACAACTACCGTTATCTATGCCGTAAGAAAATATCAGAATCTACGGTAAAGTTTAACGATAATTTGATAATTTTGAGAGGAGTCATGATAATCCGCAAAAAATCAACGTGGAACATTATAAATAGTCTTAAAATTGAACCTAGCCCTACTTTTTCTATTGGTACAGACGAAGAATTTAACAGCTTCTCTGTCGATATAGCCGATAATACCTTAATTAATTTAAGTACTTGTAATCTGCAATTTACGGAATACCTGCATAGTAGTGATGGAGAAAATAAGTTTCAATTTACGGAGGTAACACCCTGGTAAGTAGCCAATGTCATTATGACTTTAAAAAATAAAAAATGTGAAGATGTTTATAACTTAAATTCGCAGATAGTGGAAAGTATAATGAATTCAATACTAATCCCAATTACCAACTTCATTAACCTTAGTATCAAGTCGACTATTTTTCCAGACTAAAAATTGCCAGAGTAGTACCGATATATGAAAAGAATAACGTAAATGATCCTTCCAATTTTAGATCCATATCCTTAATTCCATATTTTGCAAAAATTTATGAGTATATATTTAAAATACCAATTGTTTTGACACCCATGGTATTGTGAATTCAAATCATTATGGTTTTCACAATTGGCTATAAACAAACTTGTTTCCTATATTAATGAAGGTTTTGAAAATGGTGAATACACAATTTTTAGACTTGTCAAAAGCATTTGTGTATCATAATATTCTTGTTAAATAGCTACAATTTTAAGGGTTTACCGAGGACAGTATACAGATGTTGAGTTGACAGATAGGCAACAGTTAGTGAGTTAAACAATAATGTAAAATCCTACTTGAAAACTGTTAAACATGGAGGACCCCAGGGATCAATACTAGGGCCCATACTATTTTTAATCTATATTAATGACCTACTTAACTCGTTGGATAATGATGTTCTGGGAATTTTGTTTGCTGATGACACATGTCTGTCATTAAGAAGTAAAATGCTCTTAGATTTAATTAATACAATCTTTTACAAAATGGTTTTTATAACATTGAACAGTTTTTAACAAGTGATTTTAGCCATATTTAACTTATTGTTATTTTTTAATTGTATTACTTTTATATTATTTCTGTATTATAATTTATATATTTTTATTTCATTTTAAACCTTTAACTTGTATTAAATCAAATTCAAATTGGCGTACAAGATCAAAATCACTAATAGTAAAATGTTTTCAAAGAGTGCAAAGTGGCCAAAAGATTAATGTGAGATATTTTATCAACACCTCGTGCATAACCCTGAACGGTAATAATTGAAGAAGTTAGTCTGAATCTAGACGGAAAAAATCTTAGGACGAAGACTGTGACTTCCGCCATCTTTTCGACAGTATCCAAACTATGGAAATGTTAAAATACAAACGATTCCTATAATTTCCCGCGTGAAAACGTTCAAAAAATGTACCTTTCCTGTTTTGTCCAATTCATTTATAAAACTACTCAATAATTGTGATTAATTCATGTGTAAATAGTATTCTAAAAGCATTCTGCTGGGTGTGACTATGTTTATACTACCGTACGCGATTTTTTTTCCATACTTAAAATGTATTGTCACTGGAACAGTGAATAGATATTGTTTCTAACTTGCTTAGATTTTTTTAAAGACTTGGACAGAAAATCCATTGAAAATTGCGCATAAAAACGCCCCCCCCCCTTAATGATCGATGTCAGAATCAATTAANACGTAAATAATCTTAGGACGAAGACTGTGACTTCCGCCATCTTTTCGACAGTATCCAAACTATGGAAATGTTAAAATACAAACGATTCCTATAATTTCCCGCGTGAAAACGTTCAAAAAATGTACCTTTCCTGTTTTGTCCAATTCATTTATAAAACTACTCAATAATTGTGATTAATTCATGTGTAAATAGTATTCTAAAAGCATTCTGCTGGGTGTGACTATGTTTATACTACCGTACGCGATTTTTTTTCCATACTTAAAATGTATTGTCACTGGAACAGTGAATAGATATTGTTTCTAACTTGCTTAGATTTTTTTAAAGACTTGGACAGAAAATCCATTGAAAATTGCGCATAAAAACGCCCCCCCCCCTTAATGATCGATGTCAGAATCAATTAATTTATCAGTGGATAATAATATTTGTAATTTTACTGTAAAACATAATTAAAACGTGTGTTTGAATCTTGTTGAATTTGTCGTCTTTGTATTTTGTAACTTTAAGAATTTCTTGATTATTTGAAAACTCAAAATTTATAACTTTTGCGTTTTTCTTAAATGATCTAAAATATCTACATTCGATTTACATAGGCTTCACAAAGACAAATAAAATATGGGGGGGAAGTAACTAGGTGGATCTCACAGGGCACTACCTGTAACGTCGTTAGCCGTATTTATATTTATTAACTTGAAGATATAGAAATATTTTATTAAAAAATATGTTTTAACATGTGATGTAGACCACGGAATATCCGGAATATCACTATGTTACATCTTCCCTTTTTACAAAATATTCTAGGTTCTAATATTAATTACCTGTTAAGAGTTAAATGTCTTTAAATACTTATGCATATATACCACTGGCAATTTTTCTTCTGTGGGCTCTTTAATGGTAAATTTCGTTATCTGTGTGTACGATGGGGGTATATGTAATTCATTGTTAGGAGATGATTTCTCTTCCACGTTCTTTATCGCAAGGTATGGTTGGTACAATGGTTTTATGTTCAGTAATTTCAGCTTCGGTTGTGTGAAGCATTGAGGAGTTTCTTCTATATATGGCTCCCTTTCTGGTCTTTACTATCACTGACCTGGGATATCACTTCTCCTCCTACCAAATTTCTAGCTGATTCTTGGATTCTTACTCTATCACCTATGTGCAATTGTTCAGGCTTTTTAGTGTTCCTATTTGCATAAGTGAGTTGCGTTTTTCTTAGATTTGCAAGTTCTGACGAGACGTCTTGCTTTACTTTGGGTAATAAGCTAGACTCTGTTGAGGGTAAGGTTGTCTTAGTCATTCTACTCAAAAGACTTTGATTTGGGCATCCAAGTACTGAATTTTGGGGTGTATTTCTGTAGTTAAGTAATGTCAACTGTACATCTGTATTGTCTATTGAACATTTTCGAAGTATGTTTTTGCAAATTTGTACACCTCGTTCTGCCAATCCATTTCCTCTCGGGTGGTATGGTATGTTTGGTGATCGAAAACCCACTTTCTCTTAAATTGCTGGAAATCTAAAGCGGTATACTGTGGACCATTATCAGTTTCGAGTATTTCAGGAGTTCCGGCTTCATGTATCTTTTTAATTACCTTTTCAGTTATTTCTTGTAATTTTGATGGAGTAGCTGCATGGATTAATATGTCATCCATTGAACACTCTACGTTATTGTTTTTTCTTACAATAACCATTGGGCTTACTAAAGGTGTTGGTTCCTTTATTGGTTTTATTACTCCTGATTTTACCATAGAATCTACTTCTTGTTTCACAATATTTCGTATTGAGTGAGGCATTCTTCCGACTTTATTTTATCTTGAACTGGGGATTATCGATTAGATCTATGTCCTACTCATAATTCTTTAAGCATCCTAAATCTTTAAATACTTCATCTTCTGTATAGATCTGGTGTACTCTTTCCACCAACTGTAAAGTTTCCCAAGAATTTTTCCCGAGTATTAAATGTACTGATGCGTCAAAAATTTTAAAAGTTATCGGTACTTCTTTACCTCTGGTTTGACAGCATAGGTTTACTTCTCCAATAACGTTAGCATGGTCATTTGTAAAACTTACTAGTTTTTTTGTTTTTGGGGGAACCATTTTATCTTGAACTCCTAGCCTTTCAATCACGTTCTTCGGGAGTACATTACATTCTGCACCCGTGTCTAATTTGACGGTAATGGAACGGTCGACGTGTGGAGTGACTCTGTGAAGGAACGAAGGAACTGGGTCACTCCGGTCTCTCGTGTCAGTTCGGCGACGGCGAACCGGATCGTCATATTTCGCCCATCTCTATTGCTAGCCATAACCCATAAATACCTAGATGCGCTGCCATTGCCAATACTGCCAACTGCTAAAGAGGCCAAGAAGGTTAGAAATGACTGACGGCTTTGTGCTTTGTATTTTTGTCTGCGTTTTGTTTTCTGTTTATATTTAAAAGAAGATTGTTGCAGAGTAATGACTGATGTTAAGGAAATGTCGTGTAGGCTTTGCCTTAAAAATATAACGGACGAAAGTTTTGAAGTGATAAACCACATTATCAGAGACATTCTAGATGGTCTTTTGCTGAAATTGGTATACGTGAATTATATTTAGATTACGTCTTAACAGTCTCGAGTATAAATTAACTTTTAGTATTTAATTGTTATTTTCCGCCACGGTTATTTTCTTTCTGTTTGAAGATGTATATTTTTCAGAAATTTGATAGCGAGAGCAAAGAGGTTATATGTAACGCTTGCAGAAGAAAGTTAAATGCGGCTTCAGAATTTAAGTCGACGTGTTTGAATACTGATAACACAATTATTCCTTATGTGGATAGCGAAAAAATGTTACAGCTCGACCTAAGAGAAGTGTACATGCAGGAAAAGAAAAGTGAATTAGTTTGCAGTCAGAAAATATGTCGATTGTCTATGCACCCAGTAGAAAGTGAGTTTAGGTGCATACGTGAAGAGGAACTTGAAGCTATCCAGAAATTGACACCTGAAATGGTATGAACAATATTAATTACTTGCATATTTTATAATTTAACGAAACTGCATTGCAGTTTATAAATATCATCAAAGATCCCGTTGTTTGTAAGCCATGCTTCGATTCTCTGTGTACTCACAACAGTTTCCTAAAAGATTGCTCAGAGGTAGAAGAAAAAATTAAAAGTATTTTTGATAGTTCAGCCACAGGAAGTCAAATAGATATGTCTCCACTTGGTTTATTCGTTGAGACTGAAAACCTGGACAATAAATTTGATATTAACGGGATGGAAATGTCGATCAAAGCTGAATGTGTTGACATAAAATCGGAAGATGAGGAAACAAGGTAATAGGAGACTATTTTAACATTAATTTAAAAAATGTCAGCCCGTGGTTCGGACATTTCATGATTTATATGATTAAATACGTACCATCTGGTGATAAACTAATTGTAACAAATTATGAGATTGTCCATTATAAACGATTGGGAAAATACGTAAGATCGTTATAAAACAGTCAGGATGGCTTTGAGTCAGATACGGGTACAAAGAATGCTACACTAAATTCCATTCATTCAATCAATTTATTAACTTTGGACGGAATTTTCTTGATTGAAAAGACTAGATGTTTATATAGATAGAAGGAAATACATACATTGATTGGGGCTATACAACTTGTTGCAATTAATTTTTAAATCGACGTTTGAAAACAAAGTGGAAACCGCTCTAAAAAAAAAGATAACTTAATTTGATATTTGTATAGCATTGTGAATATTGTAAAGAATATTTTTCCGAAAAGATTTTTTTTCAAAAAAAAAAAAATCTAATTTTCTTTTTTTTTTCTCATGACATTTTTTTATGAAGGAAATATATAGATTTTTGTGAAAAAAACTTTTTCTATTTAAAAATAATGATTTAATGCAAAATTTATTCTTTAATTGACAATTCACGGTGAAAGAAAAATCGCAGCCATTTGAAGTCGTGACAGAAAGTAAAACAAAAAAATTAAATATCTTCAATATCAATCTCAGGTTTAACAAAAATCCTCAAATATGCAATTTNAATTCCTCGTCTTCGTCGGGCAGCTGAGGCAGTCTACACTGCAGTTCCAGGCTATCGGCGAAAGCCTCGGCCTTTTCCTGGTTCGTGTAAACCACCCCCACACTACCGTGGATTGGAGGAATTTTACGGCGAGCGTGGAATTTTACGGCGAGCGGGTTCGGCGACGGCGAACCGGACCGTCATATTTCGCCCATCTCTATTGCTAGCCATAACCCATAAATACCTAGATGCGCTGCCATTGCCAATACTGCCAACTGCTTAAGAGGCCAAGAAGTTTAGAAATGACTGACGGCTTTGTGATTTGTATTTTTGTCTGCGTTTTGTTTTCTGTTTATATTTAAAAGAAGATTGTTGCAGAGTAATGGCTGATGTTAAGGAAATGTCGTGTAGGCTTTGCCTTAAAAATATAACCGACGAAAGTTTTGAAGTGATAAACCACATTATCAGAGACATTCTAGATGGTCTTTTGCTGAAATTGGTAAACGTGAATTATATTTAGATTACGTCTTAACAGTCCCGAGTATAAATTAACTTTTAGTATTTAATTGTTATTTTCCGCCATAGTTATTTTCTTTCTGTTTGAAAATGTATATTTTTCAGAAATTTGATAGCGAGAGCAAAGAGGTTATATGTAACGCTTGCAGAAGAAAGTTAAATGCGGCTTCAGAATTTAAATCAACGTGTTTGAATACTGATAACACAATTATTCCTTATGTGGATAGCGAAAAAATGTTACAGCTCGACCTAAGGGAAGTGTACATGCAGGAAAAGAAAAGTGAATTAGTTTGCAGTCAGAAAATATGTCGATTGTCTATGCACCCAGTAGAAAGTGAGTTTAGGTGCATACGTGAAGAGGAACTTGAAGCTATCCAGAAATTGACACCTGAAATGGTATGAACAATATTAATTACTTGCATATTTTATAATTTAACGAAACTGCTTTGCAGTTTATAAATATCATCAAAGATCCCGTTGTTTGTAAGCCATGCTTCGATTCTCTGTGTACTCACAACAGTTTCCTAAAAGATTGCTCAGAGGTAGAAGAAAAAATTAAAAGTATTTTTGATAGTTCAGCCACAGGAAGTCAAATAGATACGTCTCCACTTGGTTTAATCGTTGAGACTGAAAACCTGGACAATAAATTTGATATTAACGGGATGGAAATGTCGATCAAAGCTGAATGTGTTGACATAAAATCGGAAGATGAGGAAACAAGGTAATAGGAGACTATTTTAACATTAATTTAAAAAATGTCAGCCCGTGGTTCGGACATTTCATGATTTATATGATTAAATACGTACCATCTGGTGATAAACTAATTGTAACAAATTATGAGATTGTCCATTATAAACGATTGGGAAAATACGTAAGATCGTTATAAAACAGTCAGGATGGCTTTGAGTCAGATACGGGTACAAAGAATGCTACACTAAATTCCATTCATTCAATCAATTTATTAACTTTGGACGGAATTTTCTTGATTGAAAAGACTAGATGTTTATATAGATAGAAGAAATACAACAATTGATTGGGGCTATACAACTTGTTGCAATTAATTTTTAAATTGACGTTTGAAAACAAAGTGGAAACTGCTCTAAAAAAAAAAGATAACTTAATTTGATATTTGTATAGCATTGTGAATATTGTAAAGAATATTTTTCCGAAAAGATTTTTTTTCAAAAAAAAAAAAATCTAATTTTCTTTTTTTTTTCTCATGACATTTTTTTATGAAGGAAATATATAGATTTTTGTGAAAAAAACTTTTTCTATTTAAAAATAATGATTTAATGCAAAATTTATTCTTTAATTGACAATTCACGGTGAAAGAAAAATCGCAGCCATTTGAAGTCGTGACAGAAAGTAAAACAAAAAAATTAAATATCTTCAATATCAATCTCAGGTTTAACAAAAATCCTCAAGTATGCAATTTTGAAATTTATAAAGGTCTTCATCAGCTCAATTCAAAGAGAATGAATTAAACTAAAAGAGCTGACAGATTGGATTGCCAAAAAAAATATTGAGACCCGTGGACCTGTTGAAACTGAAGCAAAAATTATTTAAAAAAAATTTCCCCGGGATTTCTTTTGATTTCTAAAACGTGGTCAACGATAAAAATTTTTCAGCTTAAGATCCTGACACTAGAACCTTCAGGCTTCAATTTACTTTTTTTTATTGCTCTACGACCATTTTTCTTTATGTCAGCCTTTCAAAAATCACCCAAAAATTTAGGATTTTCTTTATCCTTAAATTTTTGTAACTCGTGCATTAAAATTTGTGATATGGTAAAAAAACAAAACTAAATAACTGACAAAAAAAAGGTGATATACTGGGAGTTATTATTTGATGAAAATTTAATAAATTTATTAATAGTAGATCGTATTTCAATTATCTGTATCTAACTTTGTTTATGGATTTACTGTGTGACTTTATACTTAGCATCTCGCAAATGCCTTTTCTGATAATTAATACATTATCATGGTTGATTCAATTATTGTCATAACCCCTTAAAATTAATACCTGATTTTCAAAACTACTCTGTATATGCAATTTTTTCAGGGACACGCCTTTTCAGACCTGCGATATTGTACCATTCGAGGAGAGTGACTGCAAAAATGAAGAAGAGGATGGATGTAAACATGAGAATGGATCAGCAGTGAAAACCAGGCAGGAGCGCAAAGTATTGTACAAATGTGATAAATGTATCTACGAAACTGAAAGTGAGATCCGTTTTACTGCACACTGTGCGAGACATGAGAACAATTTGAGAGCATATGGATGTGAATCGTATGATTACGAAACTGAAAATAAGAAATTACTTCTGAAGCACCTTTTGAAGGTTCAAATGTATAGGTGTAGCGTCTGCAATTACGAAACTATATACAGCAAACATATGGAAGGACACCAACTGAAGCATAAAGATCCTTCACAGGTTCAAATGTACAAGTGTAAAGACTGCAATTACGAAACTAAATACAAGTATGCTGTCAAAAAGCACCAAGTGAAACATAAAGATCCTTCACTCATTCAAATGTATAGGTGTAGCGACTGCAATTATGAAAGTAAATACAAGAGTAATCTCAAAGGGCACCAACTGACACATAAAGATCCTTCACTGGTTCAAAGGTACAAGTGTAATGACTGCAACTACGAAACTAGATACAGCAAACATATGAAAGAACACCAACTGAAGCATGAAGCTCCTTCACAAGTTCAAATGTACAGGTGCAGCGACTGCGATTTCGAAACTAAATACAGGAGCTGTTTCGAAAAGCATCAACTGAAACATAAAGATACTTCGCAGGTTCAAATGTACCGGTGTAATGACTGCGATTTTGAAAGTAAATACAAGAATAATATTAAACTGCATCAAAGGAAACATAAAGATCCTTCACAGGTTCAAATGTACAGGTGTCACTATTGCGATTATGAAACTGGATACAAGAGTCATTTCAAAAAGCATCAACTGAAACATAAAGATCCTTCGCAGGTTCAAATGTACAGGTGTCACAATTGCGATTATGAAACTAGAAACGAGAGTAATTTCAAAGAGCATCAACTGAAACATAAAAATCCTTCACAGGTTCAAATGTACAGTTGTAACGATTGCGATTACAAAACTAGATTCAATAGGCATTTCAAAGAGCATCAACTGAAACATAAAGATCCTTCGCAGGTTCAAATGTACGGGTGTAAGGACTGCGATTTCGAAACTAAGTACAGGAATAGTATCAAACAGCACCAACTGAAACATAAAAATCCTTTGCTAGTACAAACATACAAGTGTAACGACTGCGATTACGAAACTAAGTACAAGGATAATATCAGACAGCACCTACTGAAACATAAAGATCTTTCGCAGCTTCAAATGTACAAGTGTAACGACTGCAATTACAAAACTAGATATAGGAGATGTATCATACAGCACCAACTTAAGCATAAAAATCCTTCTCAGGTCCAGACATACAAGTGTAACAACTGCCCCTTCGAAAGTAAATACAAGAATCATCTGCAGCGTCATCAACTGAAACAAATACGCTGCGCAAGTTCTAAAGATACTAGTGTAATGACTGAGATTACGAATCCAAATGCAGGAGTGGTATGTCATTTGTTGAAGCATAGAAGAACTTTTTGAGAAAACGTCAATTGATGCACAAAAAATGTGAAGTTCCGCCCATTGAAGTACAGTCAAAAATTGGGGCATTTTAGAGACTGACTAAATATTTGAACTGAAGCAAAATGTAAAGTCTATCTTGAAAAACATCAACAAGTTTACATGCGTTTCTGTAGCCAAGTGTATTAATATACATACAGTATGACCCCTCTTAACGCGTAGGATACGTTCCATCAAAGTAGAGCGTAATGCGAAACAGCGCTAAACGAGCCTATCTTAACATGTAAATAATGGGGTTAGGTGAAGATGGATAGAAAATTGGTTAGGTATTAAATTTAATAATTATAGAGATGGAAAATTCCCAAACTATGAAAATTCCTGGAAAGTTTCCATTGAAAATTCCGGAAATTTTCCGAAAATTTCAAAAAAAATTTGGATTTGGTATTGTGTTCTACATACCATCAGCTTTCCAAAAAGACCAAATACTTATATACATTTTTATTTATATTGGTATAAATATTGGAAAAATATAAATTATGTATTAATCATCCGTTAGAAAAAATTACATGCTGAGGGTTATAGTGCATTAACACTATACAGTATACAATATTTATCTTTATTTTTTAACAAACAAATAGTAAATACATTAAATAATTATACTAGTTTTAAAATGTAATTATACTTTGGTTCAACTATCAAAATTCATATTAAATTTGAAAAGGAGGCAATTTATGAGTCTTGTATTGCTCTCTATTATGTAGATTGTAGACTTAACAAAGCTTAAAATAAGTAAGTGTAAGTGTTTTCTAACTTATTTGGATAATATGGTCTTCTGGTATTCCGAATTAACCGAAAATCCGAAATTAACTAACGATTTTTTGTGTATGTTCATAGAAGTTAGAAGTAAAATTGGCTCCAAGTTTACAAATTGTTAGAAATATTCCCGGAAAATTTCCGACGGAAATTTTTTCAGAAACTTTTCAGGGAAAATTTCTCAAGCTTCGATTATTTCTTCCCGGAAAATTTCCGTTTTGGAAACTTTCCGGGACGGAAAATTTCCCATTGCCCATCTCTAAATAATTGTGTTTTTTTTAATAAAAATAAAACCAAACATTTATTTCTTACAAAAATAAAAACAATATAAACGAATATTAGTCAGTCGGATCATTCAGTCTATTCTGTGTTTCCAATTTTCTGCCTTTTTGTCAAGAAGGCATCTAATGTAGTTTGCGTTTTCCTTTTGCGTTCTGTTAGAAGTTGTTGATAAGTGGATAAAGCATCTATAACAGCCCGTCTTGTTTTTGAACTCCTGTCAAAATTTGGATCATTTTCTAAATTCTATGCAGAACTAATTTGGGATTGACGTTCACCAGAATCTAATCTTCTAATCACTTGCATTTTAGTTTCCAGTGAAACGCTTTTTCTGGTTGCTTTCTTTTCTTGTTTTTCATTATCACCCATGATAAAAACTAAAGGTCATAATATCTGTCACTGTATTAATCATTATAGTATTATATAAATTTATACTTACAATAATGTCATCAAATGTTTCAACTGATAAAAATGCGTTCGTACAGCACCGCACCAAACAAGAAACACAATTACACTGTTTCGGATAGGTTATGTACATACATATTTGGAAATCTAGCGCTGCGCACAACTTCGGGGAATCCCGTAGTGCTGCGAGCAATTTCGGGGAATCCCCAGGTTGAAATTAAAGAGCGCTAAACCGAAACAGCGCTAAACGAAACAGCGTTAAGCGGGGCCTTACTGTACATTGTAATATGCACCTGTTTTGTCCATGTCTAAAAATATATCTTATATCTGTACAATGTTCAGAGTGAATCCCAATTGTGTGCATCAATATGTGTTTTAAATAGTGATACAATTTACTTTGTAGAATATACAGGGTGTTACAAATTGGCTTCTCACTAGGGATCTCGGAAACGGTAACTGATACGAACTAGCTTAAATGGGGGCAAAGTTGCGTAATCAGAGGACCGCTATTATGCCTCTAAAAAATCAATCATGATTTAGTTTTTGAAATTTTTCTAAATTTTTTATTTAGATTTTTATGTTTATTGAATTATCGTACATTCTAAGTGTCGTTAGACCCTAGGAAATCCACCTAGTTGTACTATTACCACCACGCGTTACAATAAAGCATTATTAGAGTTTTAATCCCGTGCCCATAGTTATTTCTAGGCTTCTCGAGTGCTCAAAATTCAAACAAATTCCGATCGAATTTTTTTTCAGGATATTCATTTAAATACATTTGACGTGCTTTTTCACAGTTGCGGGTACAGGTGTAATAAATTCCGACCATATTACTCTTATCTTCATTTTCAACATTTGCCAAAACGGAAATGTTTTTGAAAGTTTACTGTAATTTTTTATTGTATAATAATATTCATTTGACGTTTTGGTTGTTCATATGCATGTTCAAGAATTAATTTTTCATAATAAAATTAAAATTTTAATGTTTTAATTTTCACGCAACATCTTATCGAGTTATATATGACCAGGTGACGGTAATAATTTAAATAACTAGCTGGATCTCACAGGGTCTAACGACACTTAAGAGTGTACGATAATTCAATAAACATAAAAATCTAAATAAAAAATTAGATAAATTTGGAACGAATACATTGAAGATGAATTTTTCAAGACAAAACGTCAGAATCTGGTTCGGGCTGAGGCAATATAGTATTGGGGGTCATGAAGGCTTGTAAAAAATGAAATAGAATTTCCGGGGCCGTATTTAAAGAATGAAGTTGACGATGGTCCTGGAAAGACGAAACGTTACATATAAAAATTGAATATGCCATTCGATAGAGGGCAAAAAGTTGCCATGCGAAAGTGTTTTTCTTTTTTCAATATCACCTCAAACGAGGCTGAAATGAAACAAAATCGGATTTCCAAAATTTCTGTTTTTTCAAATATTTAGAAAACTAAATCATGTTAGCCTTGATTTTTTAGATGCATAATGTTGGTCCCCTGATTATGCAACTTTGCCCCATTTAAACTACTTCGTAGCTCTTACTGTTTCCGAGATCCCTGTAGTGGGAAGTGAATTTGTAACAGCCTGTACAATTAATAGGTTTTTTTTGCAACAATATTAGGAATAAAAGAACTAAAGCAAAATATATGTGCATTATTTTTTATCTCTGTGGTATTTACATGTCGAGCATTAAACTCATACAGGGCGATTCGGTCATAATGTCATTAATTCTAAGGATGGGAAAAAATAAGTAGAATATGAGAACACAGTTAAAAAATGCTTATTTATACTGAAGAAAATACTTTCAAATAATTATTTAAATCCCATTTGGAATGACTCCTGACCGCTGACCCACAAAGGTTTATCGAGAGTAAATCTTGTCCTATTCGGTCATTAATCTAGCTTTTAATGCGTTTTTAATCCGTAATGAACTACAACGAATAAATAAGATCTTTTTATACAGATGCGTGAATGAATAAGAGACTTTTTTACATTTTGAATATTACCAAGTATTTATTTGTTAATAAAAACAAAGGATAATAATTGTTTTCGAATGTTACGTTATTACAATTTAGTATTTTTAATATTGTTAACATTTTCACTATGTTGAATACGAGTTTTTCCGAATACGTGGTTAAAATTAATGACATTATGCCTGAATCACCCTGTATAGACGTTGAAATTTTAACTAAGAAATCCGGCTCATTTTGCTGATACGATTCCTCCTAGGGAGCCGAATTTGTCGTAACTATTCCTTCCCTTCTTACTACACTGCGACTCGTGTACCAATCGAGTGGACGTACTGTATATCTCGCTGAATAATATTCATTTAACGGACCCACGAAATCAGAGATATATCTGTCTATATCTCTGCACGAAATAGANAATGTAGATGTAAGTACTTTAAACGATTATAAAACGAAATTCCAAAACCCGATCCAAATCGGTCTGATAGTATTGGTATGAGACAATTTGTTACAAAATTTCAACGCGAAATGTCGTTATTTTTTTACGTGAGTGCTGGGGTTAAAGTTAGACATTTTAATTGGCGCTGATTTTTTTACACATACTTGGACACCGTAACAATCATATAGAATAGTTAGAGTATCAATTTTCTTTTTTTTAATAATTTTTGGAGCGAATTTAAAAGTTAGAAAAATTGTTACTTTATAAACAAATACTTTCGTGTAGCGGTTTTGCGGGTTGGAAAATATATCAAAGTACTAAAAAACAAATCTCGGAAAGACGCTTAACTTGAAAAAAAAGAACGTTCAAATCGGTCCTATAAGTTCCGAGATATAGTGCCATAGTCAACAAGCGCTTTCTGCAAAACTATGTTTAATGTAACAACAATAAAAATTGAATTTGGTAGGTTTTTTCAAGAACTTTCCGTATGTGCTTTTATAAATATCACACGTGTGCCTTTTTTATGAAAATTCAATGAATATCGCCAAGCCGACCATTTGAGCTGCAAAACTGGGGGGGAGGGGATGAATGATAGAAACTGAAATTCCACGTTCAAAAAGAGCGTGCCCTCTTCGGTGTTCAATATATCGGCTTCTACGGCTTCGATTTTAACTATATTTTGCATATTTGGATTCTACGCGTAATTTTAGGGGAACTTTATAAAGCTTCCCTATATTCATCTCTTCGACCTATTTCAGTTTCATATTTATTGTCGCATTTGATTGACCAAACTGCCAAAACTTGGTTTTTCTAAATTAGACACCTTGTACATTTAATCAAAAATTTATTTAATAAAAATCTGTTGTAAAAATTTACTCTATATGTATCCAAATTACATCTCCATATACCTATCTCTTAATTTTTCTGTTCTGACNGGTTGCGCCAAGAAAAAAAGTTGTGCTATTTGCAGAAAAAATTAAAAACTGCAAAAATACTCAAAAATGACGTGTTTTTTCTAACATTTTCCAGCATAACTTCTTAAATATGCAGTTTACAGAAAAAACTATTATTGGTGAAATTGTTTGTTATGAAATTTGCTACAAGATAGAATTGTTATGATACCTGCGCATTTCATATTTTCGTTGCTAAATAACCAAAACAACATAAGAAAGTGATGAAAATCAAGGTAATTTGGAAGCGTCAAACTGACAGGCAAGAAATTCTCCAGTTCTACTATAAATGTAGATGTAAGTACTTTAAACGATTATAAAACGAAATTCCAAATCGGTCTGATAGTACTGGTATGAGACAATTTGTTACTAAATTTCAGCACGAAATGTCCTTATTTTTTTACGTGTGTGCTGGAGTTAAAG
This sequence comes from Anoplophora glabripennis, assembly GCF_000390285.2. NCBI lineage: Eukaryota > Metazoa > Arthropoda > Insecta > Coleoptera > Cerambycidae > Anoplophora > Anoplophora glabripennis. Next base: position 62,999 of record NW_019417745.1, on the reverse strand, counting down.
TTAGACATTTTAATCTGCGCTGATTTTTTTACACTTACTTGGACCCCCTAACAATCATATAGACTCGTTAGAATCAATTTTCTTTTTTTGAATAATTATTGGAGCGACGAGAAAAGTTAGAAAAATTTTGACTTTATAAACAATTACTTTCGTGAAGCGGTTTTAGGGGTTGGAAAATATACCAAGGTACTAAAAAACAGTTCTCGGAAAGACGCTTAACTTGAAAAAAAGAACATTCAAATCGGTCCTATAAGTTCCGAGATATCGAGTGTCAAAGTCAACAAGCGTTAGCTGCAAAACTATGCATAATTTAACAACAAAATATGAATTTGGTAGGTTTTTTAAGAACTTTTCGTATGTGCTTTTATAAATATCACACGTGTGCCTTTTTTATGAAAATTCAATGAATATCGCCAAGCCGACCATTTGAGCCGCAAAACTGGGGGGGAGGGGATGAATGATAGAAACTGAAATTCCACGTTCAAAAAGTGCGTGCCCTCTTCGGCGTTCAATAAATCGGCTTCTACGGCTTCGATTTTAACTATATTTTTGCATATTTGGATTCTACGCGTAATTTTAGGGGAATTTTATAAAGCTTCATCTCTTCGACCTATTTCAGTTTCATATTTATTGTCGCATTTGATTGACCAAACCGCCAAAACTTGGTTTTTCTAAATTAGACACCTTGTACATTTAATCAAAAATTTATTTAATAAAAATCTGTTGTAAAAATTTACTCTATATGTATCCACATTACATCTCCATATACCTATCTCTTAATTTTTCTGTTCTGACGGTTTTTGTGATAAATAAAATGATCCAATTTCTTGCGAGGGTGGCTATGAAATTGCTAGCAAATTTAAAAAATCAAATTAACCAACCATAAGTCATCATTTGCTGTTAATCTGACAGTGGTACCTACTTACAATTAGTTAAGCACTGATTTGAAAATAATGGAAAACGGTACTTATTCAAATGCTGATATTATAAGTGAAAATACCAATGATGTAAAAAAGTGAAAAACTTTAATAATACGATGATAATGAAAATATAATAAACACGTTTTATAAACATAAATAAATAAATAATTATTTGTACCTATATCTTTTTCTATATTCTATGCATACAATAAATAAATTACATATTAAATAAAAATTTCAAGATTTTATTTAAACATTATTACCATGTAATTATTAAAACTAAAACCTAGTAACAGTGGATTATGTACCTATATCCTACCATCGATATTACTATTTACATGAATATACAGTATAACAAATGTGAGAAATTTTAAGTAGTCGTAATAGACAGAAAAGGGATTTATAATATATCAATGAAATCTTGATAATTGAATTCCTCTCATTTTACTTTATCGATTAAAAAAAAATCATCAAAATCGGAGCCATAGAAGCCGAGGTATTGAACGCCGAAGCGCGCGCGCTTTTTTTTGAACGCGCGATTTCAATTTCTATAATTCATTCCCTCCCCCCGGTTTTGCGGCAAATGGTAGGCTTGACGGTATTCATTGAATTTTCATAAAAAAGCACACGTGCGATCATATTTATAAAAAACATACGGAAAGTTCTTGAAAAAACCTACCAAATTCAATTTTTATTGTTGTTACATTAAACATAGTTTTGCAGCAAGCGCTTGTTGACTATGGCACTATATCTCGGAACTTATAGGACCGATTTGAACGTTCTCTTTTTTCAAGTTAAGCGCCTTTCCGAGAATTGTTTTTTAGTACTTTGGTATATTTTCCAACCCGCAAAACCGCTTCACGAAAGTATAAAATAAAAATTTTTCTAACTTAAATTCGTTCCAAAAATTATTAAAAAAAAAGAAAATTGATATTCTAACTATTCTATATGATTGTTACGGTGTCCAAGTATGTGTAAAAAAATCAGCGCCAATTAAAATGCCTAATTTAACCCCAGCACTCACGTAAAAAAATAACGACATTTCGCGTTGAAATTTTGTAACAAATTGTCTCATACCAATACTATCAGACCGATTTGGATCGGGTTTTGGAATTTCGTTTTATAATCGTTTAAAGTACTACATCTACATTTATAGTAGAACTGGAGAATTTCTTGCCTGTCAGTTTGACGCTTCCAAATTACCTGGATTTTCATCACTTTCTTACGTTGTTTTGGCTATTTAGCAACAAAAATATGGTATGCGCAGGTATCAAAACAATTCTATCTTGTAGCAAATTTCATAACAAACAATTTCACCGATAATAGTTTTTTCTGTAAACTGCATATTTAAGAAGTTATGTTGGAAAATGTTAGAAAAACACGTCATTTTTGAGTATTTTTGCAGTTTTTAATTTTTTCTGCAAGGAGCACAACTTTTTTTCTTGGCGCAACCTTACATTTTCATTGTATATATTATTTTCGACCGATTTTTACTAATATCCAAGTTACCTCAAGCAACAGCCATATCTCGAAGGTTTTGAGCTTCGCGCCATTATTCCATGGCTAGAAGTTGGCCTCAATGATTTGGGATTGAGGGGGATTATCCCTCTTTATCCTGCCTCTTCTCGTGTAGGCCTGGACAGCCTTCGTTAATCTGACATGATCCGGAAACAAGAAAACAACTACGAACATGATTTTGGGATCATAACGCGTTTAGATCCGAAAGCGGCAACCGAAAGAAAGCAGCTAATGTCTGAATCACCCTATTCACGTTTAAATTGTAACTAAGATATCCGGCTCATGTTGCTGTTCCGTTTCCTCGTAGAGTCATTGCACACGACATCCGTCCAATGGTCCGNATTTCCACTATTCATTCCCATTAATAAAAATATATAGATAGGTGTATTCACACGACCCGTGGTAGCTCCGGTCTCTCGTGTTAGTACGGAGAGCCAGATCTATGTTTTGTGGCCGGATCGTCATGTTTCGCCCACCTCTATCCACAACTAGATGCGCTGCCAATGCCAATAGTGCCAACAGTGCCAACTGCCAATTTAGTCAAGATAAGAAGCCAAAAAGGTTAGGTTAGATTTGAGGGATTTGTGCTTTGTATTTTTGTCTTTGCGTTATGTTTTCTGTTTATATTTAAAAGAAGATTGTTGCAGAGTAATGACTGATGTTAAGGAAATGTCGTGTAGGCTTTGCCTTAAAATTATAACCGATGAAAGTTTTGAAGTGATAGACAACAGTATCAGATACATTTTAAATGTTCTTTTTCCGATATTTGTAAGTCGGAAATATCATTACATTACGTAATAGCAGTCTCGAGTATAAATTAACTTTTAGTATTTAATTGTTATTTTCCGCCAGTTATTTTCCTTCTGTCTGAAGTTGCATATGTTTCAGAAATTTGATGATGAGAGCAACGAGGTTATATGTAACCTATGCAGAAGAAAGTTAAATAAGGCTTCAGAGTTCAAGTCAACGTGCCTGAATACCAATAACACGATTATGCCTTATGTGGATAACGAAAAAATGTTACAGCTCGACTTAAGAGAAGTGTACATGCAGGAAAAGAAAAGTGAATTAGTTTGCAGTCAGAAAATATGCCGATTGTGTATGCACCCAGTAGAAAGTGAGTTTAGGTGCATATGCGAATTGGAACTTGAAGCTATTGAGAAATTAGTTCCTGAAATGGTATGAACAATATTAAATACTTGCATATTTTGTAAGGTAACAAAACTGCTTTGTAGAATATAAATATCGTCAAAGATCCCGTTGTTTGTAAGCCATGTTTTGATTCTCTGTGTACTCACAACAGTTTCCTTGAAGATTGCTCAGAGGTAGAAGAAAAAATAAAAAGTATTTATGGTGGTTCTGCCACAGGAAGTCAGATGGATACGTCTCCACTCGATTTATTCGTTAAGACTGAAAACCTAGATAAGGAATTTGACGAGATGGAAATGTCCATTAAGGCTGAATGTGTTGACATAAAACCGGAAGATGAGGAAAGAAGGTAAGCGAAGACTGTTACCATTTTTTGATGATGAATTACTTGTAACATATTATGAGATTGCGTCGGTTATAAACGATATTATATAAATTTTCGAATAGTCGTTAAGAGTTGGGTTAACAAATTATTGGGAAAAAATGTAAGATCATTATAAAACGATCGGTATGGCTTGGAATCTGAAATCTTTTTCTGAGGCCATATTCCTTGGTATCTCGGCGGATACAGAAAATCCATATACAGGGTGTCCCCAAATTCATGCGACAAAATTTGGCCTTAGATTCTTAAGACAAATTTTAGAGATCCGTATTTTTTCTTTTTGCAAACTGGCCCCCTCTTTCGGAGTCGCAGCCCCCTGAAGTCCGCCCTTAAGAATAATCTTTTTTTATATCTCGGAACCCTGTTGTACGACTAGATGCAATTAATCTACACAAGAAGTTATGAGAGGTAAATTGCACTTATGTCAGCCGGGACCCAGACTTGTATTAGAGAATAAATATTATGTTGTATTGGATCCTGACTATACACAGTGACAAATCAATCGCACCAGTATAATCAGAGACAGCTGTGAAAAAAAGTAATAGTAATTATAATAACAAATAAGTAGTTGATTAAACTTGGAAGATGAGGAGACATGTTATAATTTCAGTTATAGGTTTTTCAGGTTTTTTCTCTAATATATTTTTTTTCTTGTGTTAAGGGCTGTCCCAAAATTATTTTGTTAATCGTCAAAGGTGGCCAAAGATAAAAATTTTTGACTTTCAAGCCTGAAACTAAAAACTTCAAGCTTGAATTTGTTTTTTTTTATTGCTCTACGGCCATTTTGCTTCGAAAACCACCTAATAATTTAGGGTTTTCTTTTTATCCTTTAATTTTTGTGACTAGTGTTTTAAAATTCGTGATAAAGTGAAAAGAAAAACTAAATAACGTTGACAAACAAAAAGAAGGTGATATACTGGGTGTTATTATTTGATTTAAATTTAATAAATTTATTTATAATGCTATTGTAGATTGTATTTAAATTATCTGTATTTGGCTTTGTTTATGGATTTATTGTGACTTTATACATAGCATGCCTTTTCTGATAATTAAATACATTATCAAAAATCTGAATCGATTCATTATACTATCAGTACTATAGTTGATTCAGTTATTGTTATAAACCCTTAAAATTAATACCTGATTTTCAAAAAAACCCTGTATATGCAATTTTTTCAGCGACACGCCACTTCAGACCTCCGATATTGTACCATTCGAGGAGAGTGACTGTAAAAATGAAGAAGAGGATGGATGTAAAGGTGAGAATGGATCAGAAGTGAAAACCAAGCAGGAGCCCAAAGTATTGTACAAATGCGAGATCCGTTTTACGGCACACAGTGCGAGACGTGAGAACGATTTGGAAGTGTACAAATGTGAATCGTGCGAGTACGAAACTGAAAACAGGAAATTACTCCAGAGGCACCTGTTGAGGCATAAAGATCCTTCACAGGTCCATGTGTACAGGTGTGACGACTGTGATTATGAAACCAAACAAAGGAGTTATATCAAACAGCACCAACTGAAGCATAAAGATCCTTCACAGATACAGATGTATAGGTGTAACGAGTGCGATTATGAAAGTAAATACAGGAGTGGTATCAAACAGCATCAATTGAAACATAAAGAGCTCTCAGAGGTTCAGATGTACAGCTGTAATGAATGCAATTACGAAACTAAATACAAGAATTATATCGTACGGCACCAACTTACACATAAAAATGCTTCTCAGGTTCAAATGTACAAATGTAACGACTGCGATTACAAAACCAGACATAACAGTTATTTCAAACAGCATCAACTCAAACATAAAGACCCTTCACAGGTTCAAACGTACAGGTGTAACCACTGCGATTACAAAACTATATACAACAGTCATTTGAAACAGCATCAACTGAAACATAAAGATCCTTCGCAGGTTCAAATGTACAGGTGTAACGACTGCGATTTCGAAACTAAATACAGGNACAGGTTCAAACGTACAGGTGTAACCACTGCGATTACAAAACTATATACAACAGTCATTTGAAACAGCATCAACTGAAACATAAAGATCCTTCGCAGGTTCAAATGTACAGGTGTAACGACTGCGATTTCGAAACTAAATACAGGAGATGTGTCAAAAAGCATCAACTGAAACATAAAGATCCTTCGCAGGTTCAAATGTACAGGTGTAACAACTGCGATTACAAAACTAGATACAACAACCATTTCAAACAGCATCAACTGAAACATAAAGATCCTTCACAGGTTCAAATGTACCGGTGTAATGACTGCGATTTTGAAACTAAATACAAGAATAATATTAAACTGCATCAAAAGAAACATAAAAATCCCTTACAGGTTCAAATGTACAGGTGTAACGACTGTGATTATGAAACCAAATACAAGTTTCATATGAAACGGCACCAACTGAAGCATAAAGATCCTTCGCAAGTTCAAATGTTACGGTGTAACGATTGCGATTACGAAACTATAGTTAGGAGTTATTTCGAAAAGCACCAACTTAAACATAAAGATCCCTCACAGGTTCAAATGTACAAGTGTAACGACTGCAATTACAAAACTAAATATAAGAGTGCTATCAAACGACACCAAATGAAACATAAAGATGCTCCTACGTCCAAATGTACAGATTTAAGTATTGCTATTTCGGAACTAAATACAGAAGTATCAAACAGCCCCAACTGAACCATAAAAATCCTTTGTCCCAGTCTAAACACACAAGTGTAACTACTGTGATTGTGAAACCAATTACAGGAGCAGTATCGGACGTCACATGTTGAAGCATAAAGGGTCTTCATAAATGCAAAGGTTCCTGTGTGCTTTGCTAACAATCGAGCACTAGTAGTCTTTGAGGCGATCTCAATTGATGCACAAAAAAAAGGTTGACAGGTGTGAATTATCACCCTTCCAAATGGAGGCTTTTAAGAGCGACAAGTGTGGATATGACTCCAATCGTGAATATGTGAATAGGAAGAAACCGTAACTCCTGCCTTGAAATACATCGGTTGAAACACGAAAACCTGACCGAAACGGAGGCCTACAACTTGTACTAGCATTTGTAGAATTCGCTAATACCTAGTTATATCCACACTTTTTCTGTTTCTCACAATGCGACAGTCTGCTGATTGACAAACGGTTCATAACTCCGACAAGTTATATGTTAAACGTGTACATTCATTTTGGACCGCCATATTGTCAACCGTGTAAAACATGTAATTAATAGAATGTTAAACGAGTACATTAATTTTAGACGGCAATATTGTCAATTGTGTAAAACATGTAACTAATAGAAAGGTCTCATGTAAAATAAATATACGTGATTTTTTTAATAGAAAGTTGTTGAGAACTGCTGATTTGATGATATTACCATCAAATTTCAAAACCAATAAGTTACTCACAACAGTCTCAGAAACCGTCTGCTACAAAAAATGCTTTTTGAAAAACATATTAATAAAAGTAGGGCGAGATACATATTTTAACATAATATACGAGTATACTATGTAAACTTAGATGTTGATAAATTAGTCATCAGTAAATAACTATACTAAAATAGTCAAATGAAGATTTAGTCATTCTGTAATTTTCCCCCATAACAAGAATTGTACACTATATTGTATAAGTCAAATGAAAAAATTACAATTTTTACAAAAACTGATTTTGCTACAGTTCCTATAACCCCATATCATTTGCAAAAAAATATATATTTTGCTAACCACAGCCTTTATTATGTCAAGATGTACTGCTTTAAAATTAAGTTTGACTCAATTATTTCCGAAGATAAGACTTCTTGCATTTAATACTAAATTGTAATTAAAATTCCTAATGAACCAATCTAATGTACTACGCCACTGGTGTATAGGACTAACGTCAAATATTTGTTCCCCGCCCCATCCCGCAGAGCTCCATGTCCACGACTTTGCGTATCAAAACAAACTCAATGCTGTTAGATAGCCTATGCCGTATCTAGTACTAGAAGATCGATG